>NW_026778924.1:600000-758000 GCF_030144855.1 Hypanus sabinus
TAACAAACACAAAATGCTGGAGGAACTCAGCAGCTCAGACAGTGTCTATGGACAGAGTAACACACACAAAATGCTGGAGGAACTCAGCAGCTCAGACAGTCTCTATGGACAGAGTAACACAAAAAATGATGGATGAACTCAGCAGGTCAGACAGTCACTATGGACAGAGTAACACACAGAAAATGCTGGAGGAAATCAGCAGGACAGACAGTGTCTACGTTCAGAGTAACACACACAAAATGCTGGAGGAACTCAGCAATTCAGACATTGTCTATGGTCAGAGTAACACACACAAAATGCTGGTGGAACTCAGCAGTTCAGACAGTGTCTATGGTCAGAGTAACACACACAAAATGCGGGAGGAACGCAGCAGGTCAGACTGTGTCTATGGACAGAGTAAAACACAAAAAATGCTCGTGGTACTCAGCAGGTCAGACAGTGTTTACGGTCAGAGTAACACACACAAAATGCTGGAGGAACTCAGCATGTCAGACAGTGACTATGGTCATAGTAACACACACTAACTGCAGGTGGAACTCAGCAGGTCAGACAGTGTTTACGGTCAGAGTAACACACACAAAATGCTGGAGGAACTCAGCAGGTCAGACAGTGTCTATGGTCAGAGTAACACACACAAAATGCTGGAGGAACTCAGCAGGTCAGACAGTGTCTATGGTCAGAGTAACACACACAAAATGCTGGAGGAACTCAGCAGGTCGGACTGTGTCTATGGACAGAGAAACACACACAAAATGCTGGAGGAACTCAGCAGGTCAGACAGTGTATATGGACAGAGTAACACACACAAAATGCTGGAGGTACTCAGCAGGTCAGACAGTGTCTATGGACTGAGTAACACACACAAAATGCTGGAGGAACTCAGCATGACAGACAGTGTACACGGAGTGAGTAACACACAAAATGCTGGAGGAACTCAGCAGGTCAGACAGTGTCTATGGACTGAGTAACACACACAAAATGCTTGAAAAATTCAACAGTTCAGACAGTGTCCATGGACGGAGTAACACACACAAAATGCTGCAGGAACTCAGCAGGTCAGTCATTGTCTAAGGACAGAGTAACACACACAAAATGCTGGAGAAACTCAGCAGGTCCGACAGTGTCTAAGGACAGAGTAAATCACACACAATATGCTGGAGCAACTCAGCAGGTCAGACAGTGTATAGGGACAGAGTAACACACAAAATGCTGTAGGATCTCAGCAGGTCAGACCAGGTCCATGGAGAGAGTAACATACACACATTGCTGGAGGAACTCAGCAGGTCAGACAGTGTCTAAGGACAGAGTAACACACACAAAATGCTCGTGGAACTCAGCAGGTCAGACAGTGTCTATGGTCAGAGTAACACACACAAAATGCTGGAGGAACTCAGCAGGTCAGACAGTGTCTATGGTCAGAGTAACACACACAAAATGCTGGAGGAACTCAGCAGGTCAGACAGTGTCTATGGTCAGAGTAACACACACAAAATGCTGGAGGAACTCAGCAGGTCGGACTGTGTCTATGGACAGAGAAACACACACAAAATGCTGGAGGAACTCAGCAGGTCAGACAGTGTATATGGACAGAGTAACACACACAAAATGCTGGAGGTACTCAGCAGGTCAGACAGTGTCTATGGTCAGAGTAACACACACAAAATGCTGGTGGAACTCTGCAGGTCAGACAGTGTCTATGGTCAGAGTAACACACACAAAATGCTGGAGGAACTCAGCAGGTGAGACTGTGTCTATGGACAGAGAAACACACTCTAAATGCTGGAGGAACTAAGCAGGTCAGACAGTGTCTATGGTCAGAGTAACACACACAAAATGCTGGTGGAACTCAGCAGGTCAGATAGTCTCCATGGACAGAGTAACACACTCAAAATGCAGGGTGTTCGTAGCAGGTCAGACAGTGTCTATGGACAGAGCAAATCACACACAAAATGCTGGAGGATCTCAGCAGTTCAGACAGTGCCTATGGACAGAGTAACACACACAATATGCTGGAGGAACACAGCAGGTCAGACAGTGTTTACGGTAAGAGTAACACACACAAAATGCTGGAGGAACTCAGCATGTCAGACAGTGACTATGGTCATAGTAACACACACAAACTGCAGGTGGAACTCAGCAGGTCGGACTGTGTCTATGGACAGAGAAACACACACAAAATGCTGGAGGAACTCAGCAGGTCGGACTGTGTCTATGGACAGAGAAACACACACAAAATGCTGGAGGAACTCAGCAGGTCAGACAGTGTATATGGACAGAGTAACACACACAAAATGCTGGAGGTACTCAGCAGGTCAGACAGTGTCTATGGTCAGAGTAACACACACAAAATGCTGGTGGAACTCTGCAGGTCAGACAGTGTCTATGGTCAGAGTAACACACACAAAATGCTGGAGGAACTCAGCAGGTGAGACTGTGTCTATGGACAGAGAAACACACTCTAAATGCTGGAGGAACTAAGCAGGTCAGACAGTGTCTATGGTCAGAGTAACACACACAAAATGCTGGTGGAACTCAGCAGGTCAGATAGTCTCCATGGACAGAGTAACACACACAAAATGCAGGGTGTTCGTAGCAGGTCAGACAGTGTCTATGGACAGAGCAAATCACACACAAAATGCTGGAGGATCTCAGCAGTTCAGACAGTGCCTATGGACAGAGTAACACACACAATATGCTGGAGGAACACAGCAGGTCAGACAGTGTTTACGGTAAGAGTAACACACACAAAATGCTGGAGGAACTCAGCATGTCAGACAGTGACTATGGTCATAGTAACACACACAAACTGCAGGTGGAACTCAGCAGGTCAGACAGTTTCTATGGACAGAGTAACACACACAAAATGCTGGAGGAACTCAGCAGGTCAGACAGTGTTTACGGTCAGAGTAACAAACACAAAATGCTGGAGGAACTCAGCAGCTCAGACAGTCTCTATGGACAGAGTAACACAAAAAATGATGGATGAACTCAGCAGGTCAGACAGTCACTATGGACAGAGTAACACACAGAAAATGCTGGAGGAAATCAGCAGGACAGACAGTGTCTACGTTCAGAGTAACACACACAAAATGCTGGAGGAACTCAGCAATTCAGACATTGTCTATGGTCAGAGTAACACACACAAAATGCTGGTGGAACTCAGCAGTTCAGACAGTGTCTATGGTCAGAGTAACACACACAAAATGCGGGAGGAACGCAGCAGGTCAGACTGTGTCTATGGACAGAGTAAAACACAAAAAATGCTCGTGGTACTCAGCAGGTCAGACAGTGTTTACGGTCAGAGTAACACACACAAAATGCTGGAGGAACTCAGCATGTCAGACAGTGACTATGGTCATAGTAACACACACTAACTGCAGGTGGAACTCAGCAGGTCAGACAGTGTTTACGGTCAGAGTAACACACACAAAATGCTGGAGGAACTCAGCAGGTCAGACAGTGTCTATGGTCAGAGTAACACACACAAAATGCTGGAGGAACTCAGCAGGTCAGACAGTGTCTATGGTCAGAGTAACACACACAAAATGCTGGAGGAACTCAGCAGGTCGGACTGTGTCTATGGACAGAGAAACACACACAAAATGCTGGAGGAACTCAGAAGGTCAGACAGTGTATATGGACAGAGTAACACACACAAAATGCTGGAGGTACTCAGCAGGTCAGACAGTGTCTATGGTCAGAGTAACACACACAAAATGCTGGTGGAACTCTGCAGGACAGACAGTGTCTATGGTCAGAGTAACACACACAAAATGCTGGAGGAACTCAGCAGGTGAGACTGTGTCTATGGACAGAGAAACACACTCTAAATGCTGGAGGAACTAAGCAGGTCAGACAGTGTCTATGGTCAGAGTAACACACACAAAATGCTGGTGGAACTCAGCAGGTCAGATTGTCTCCATGGACAGAGTAACACACACAAAATGCAGGGTGTTCGTAGCAGGTCAGACAGTGTCTATGGACAGAGCAAATCACACACAAAATGCTGGAGGATCTCAGCAGTTCAGACAGTGCCTATGGACAGAGTAACACACACAATATGCTGGAGGAACACAGCAGGTCAGACAGTGTTTACGGTAAGAGTAACACACACAAAATGCTGGAGGAACTCAGCATGTCAGACAGTTACTATGGTCATAGTAACACACACAAACTGCAGGTGGAACTCAGCAGGTCAGACAGTTTCTATGGACAGAGTAACACACACAAAATGCTGGAGGAACTCAGCAGGTCAGACAGTGTTTACGGTCAGAGTAACAAACACAAAATGCTGGAGGAACTCAGCAGCTCAGACAGTGTCTATGGACAGAGTAACACACACAAAATGCTGGAGGAACTCAGCAGCTCAGACAGTCTCTATGGACAGAGTAACACAAAAAATGATGGATGAACTCAGCAGGTCAGACAGTGACTATGGACAGAGTAACACACAGAAAATGCTGGAGGAAATCAGCAGGACAGACAGTGTCTACGTTCAGAGTAACACACACAAAATGCTGGAGGAACTCAGCAATTCAGACATTGTCTATGGACAGAGTAACACACACAAAATGCTGGTGGAACTCAGCAGTTCAGACAGTGTCTATGGTCAGAGTAACACACACAAAATGCGGGAGGAACGCAGCAGGTCAGACTGTGTCTATGGACAGAGTAAAACACAAAAAATGCTCGTGGTACTCAGCAGGTCACACAGTGTTTACGGTCAGAGTAACACACACAAAATGCTGGAGGAACTCAGCATGTCAGACAGTGACTATGGTCATAGTAACACACACTAACTGCAGGTGGAACTCAGCAGGTCAGACAGTGTTTACGGTCAGAGTAACACACAGAAAATGCTGGAGGAACTCAGCAGCTCAGACAGTCTCTATGGACAGAGTAACACAAAAAATGATGGATGAACTCAGCAGGTCAGACAGTGACTATGGACAGAGTAACACACAGAAAATGCTGGAGGAAATCAGCAGGACAGACAGTGTCTACGGTCAGAGTAACACACACAAAATGCTGGAGGAACTCTGCAGGTCAGACAGTCTCTATGGACAGAGTAACACAAAAAATGATGGATGAACTCAGCAGGTCAGACAGTGACTATGGTCAGAGTAACACACACAAAATGCTGGAGGAACTCAGCAGCTCAGACAGTCTCTATGGACAGAGTAACACAAAAAATGATGGATGAACTCAGCAGGTCAGACAGTGACTATGGACAGAGTAACACACAGAAAATGCTGGAGGAAATCAGCAGGACAGACAGTGTCTACGGTCAGAGTAACACACACAAAATGCTGGAGGAACTCAGCAGGTCAGACAGTGTCTATGGTCAGAGTAACACACACAAAATGCTGGTGGAACTCAGCAGGTCAGACAGTGTCTATGGTCAGAGTAACACACACAAAATGCTGGAGGAACGCAGCAGGTCAGACTGAGTCTATGGACAGAGTAACACACACAACATGCTCGTGGTACTCAGCAGGTCAGACAGTGTCTACGGTCAGAGTAACACACACAAAATGCTGGAAGAACTCAGCAGGTCAGACAGTGTCAAGGACAGAGTAACAATCACAAAAGGCTGGAGGAACTCAGCAGGTCAGACAGTGTCTACAGACAGAGTAACACACACAAAATGCTGGAGGAACTCAGCAGGTCAGACAGTGTCTATGGTCAGAGTAACACACACAAAATGCTGGAGGAACTCAGCAGGTCAGACAGAGTATATGGACAGAGTAACACACACAAAATGGCGGAGGAACTCAGCATGTCAGACAGTGTATATGGTCAGAGTAACACACACAAAATGCTGGAGGAACTCAGCAGGTCAGCCAATATTTATGGTCAGAGTAACACACACAAAATGCTGGAGTAACTCAGCAGGTCAGTCAGTGTCTATGGACAGAGTAACACACACAAAATGCTGGAGGATCTCAGCAGGTCAGACAGTGTCTATGGTCAGAGTAACACACACAAATGCTGGAGCAACTCAGCAGGTCAGACATTGTCTACGGACTGAATAACACACACACAAAATGCTGGAGGAACGCAGCAGGTCAGACTGAGTCTATGGACAGAGTAACACACACAACATGCTCGTGGTACTCAGCAGGTCAGACAGTGTCTACGGTCAGAGTAACACACACAAAATGCTGGAAGAACTCAGCAGGTCAGACAGTGTCTATGGACAGAGTAACACACACAAAATGCCGGAGGGACTCAGCAGTTCAGTCAGTGTCTATGGTCAGAGTAACACACACAAAATGCTGGTGGAACTCTGCAGGTCAGACAGTGTCTATGGTCAGAGTAACACACACAAAATGCTGGAGGAACTCAGCATGTCAGACAGTGACTATGGTCATAGTAACACACACAAACTGCAGGTGGAACTCAGCAGGTCAGACAGTGTCTATGGACAGAGTAACACACACAAAATGCCGGAGGTACTCAGCAGGTCAGACAGTGTCTATGGTCAGAGTAACACACACAAAATGCTGGTGGAACTCTGCAGGTCAGACAGTGTCTATGGTCAGAGTAACACACACAAAATGCTGGAGGAACTCAGCATGTCAGACAGTGACTATGGTCATAGTAACACACACAAACTGCAGGTGGAACTCAGCAGGTCAGACAGTTTCTATGGACAGAGTAACACACACAAAATGCTGGAGGATCTCAGCAGGGCAGACAGTGTCTATGATCAGAGTAACACACACAAATACTGGAGGAACTCAGCAGGTCAGACAGTGTCTATAAACAGATTGACACACACAAAATGCTGTAGGAACTCAGCAGGTCAGACAGTGTATATGCTCAGAGTAACGCACATAAAATGCTGGAGGAACTCAGCAGGTCAGAGTGCGTCTACGGACTGACTAATACACACAAAATGCTGCAGGAACTCAGCAGGTCAGACAGTGTCTATGGACAGATTGACACACACAAAATGCTGGAGGAACTCAGCAGTTCTGCCAATATCCATGGTCAGAGTAACACACACAAAATGCTGGAGGAACTCAGCAGATCAGACAGTGTATATGGTCAGAGGATATCAGCAGGTCAGACAGTGTCTATGGTCAGAGTAACACACACAAATGCTGGAGCAACTCAGCAGGTCAGACATTGTCTACGGACTGAATAACACACACACAAAATGCTGGAGGAACTCAGCAGGTCAGACAGTGTCTATGGACAGAGTAACACAAACAAAATGCTGGAGGAACTCAGCAGTTCAGTCAGTGTCTATGGACAGAGTAACACACACAAAATGCTGGAGGAACTCAGCAGGTCAGACAGTGTATATGGACAGAGTAACACACACAAAATGCCGGAGGAACTCAGCATGTCAGACAGTGTATATGGTCAGAGTAACACACACAAAATGCTGGAGGAACTCAGCAGGTCAGACTGTGTCTATGGACAGAGCAACACACACAAAATGCTGGAGGATCTCAGCAGGTCAGACAGTGTCTATGGGCAGAGTAACACGCACAAAATTCTGGAGAAACTCAGCAGGTCAGACAGTGTCAAGGACAGAGTAACACTCACAAAATGCTGGAGGAACTCAGCAGGTCAGACAGTGTTTACGGTTAGAGTAACACAGACAAAATTCTGGAGAAACTCAGCAGGTCAGATAGTGTCAAGGACAGAGTAACAATCACAAAAGGCTGGAGGAACTCAGCAGGTCAGACAGTGTCTATGGTC
Organism: Hypanus sabinus; assembly: GCF_030144855.1. NCBI lineage: Eukaryota > Metazoa > Chordata > Chondrichthyes > Myliobatiformes > Dasyatidae > Hypanus > Hypanus sabinus. The sequence continues at coordinate 607,717 of NW_026778924.1, forward strand.
AGAGTAACACACACAAAATGCTGGAGGAACTCAGCAGGTCAGACAGAGTATATGGACAGAGTAACACACACAAAATGGCGGAGGAACTCAGCATGTCAGACAGTGTATATGGTCAGAGTAACACACACAAAATGCTGGAGGAACTCAGCAGGTCAGCCAATATTTATGGTCAGAGTAACACACACAAAATGCTGGAGTAACTCAGCAGGTCAGACAGTGTCTATGGACAGAGTAACACACACAAAATGCTGGAGGATCTCAGCAGGTCAGACAGTGTCTATGGTCAGAGTAACACACACAAATGCTGGAGCAACTCAGCAGGTCAGACATTGTCTACGGACTGAATAACACACACACAAAATGCTGGAGGAACTCAGCAGGTCAGACAGTGTCTATGGACAGAGTAACACAAACAAAATGCTGGAGGAACTCAGCAGTTCAGTCAGTGTCTATGGACAGTGTAACACACACAAAATGCTGTAGGAACTCAGCAGGTCAGACAGTGTATATGGACAGAGTAACACACACAACATGCCGGAGGAACTCAGCATGTCAGACAGTGTTTACGGTCAGAATAACTCACACAAAATGCTGGAGGAACTCAGCATGTCAGACAGTCTCTATGGACAGAGTAACACAAAAAATGATGGATGAACTCAGCAGGTCAGACAGTGACTATGGACAGAGTAACACACACAAAATGCTGGAGGAACTCAGCAGCTCAGACAGTCTCTATGGTCAGAGTAACACACACAAAATGCTGGTGGAACTCAGCAGGTCAGACAGTGTCTATGGTCAGAGTAACACACACAAAATGCTGGAGGAACGCAGCAGGTCAGACTGAGTCTATGGACAGAGTAACACACACAACATGCTCGTGGTACTCAGCAGGTCAGACAGTGTCTACGGTCAGAGTAACACACACAAAATGCTGGAAGAACTCAGCAGGTCAGACAGTGTCTATGGACAGAGTAACACACACAAAATGCCGGAGGGACTCAGCAGTTCAGTCAGTGTCTATGGTCAGAGTAACACACACAAAATGCTGGTGGAACTCTGCAGGTCAGACAGTGTCTATGGTCAGAGTAACACACACAAAATGCTGGAGGAACTCAGCATGTCAGACAGTGACTATGGTCATAGTAACACACACAAACTGCAGGTGGAACTCAGCAGGTCAGACAGTGTCTATGGACAGAGTAACACACACAAAATGCCGGAGGGACTCAGCAGTTCAGTCAGTGTCTATGGTCAGAGTAACACACACAAAATGCTGGTGGAACTCTGCAGGTCAGACAGTGTCTATGGTCAGAGTAACACACACAAAATGCTGGAGGAACTCAGCATGTCAGACAGTGACTATGGTCATAGTAACACACACAAACTGCAGGTGGAACTCAGCAGGTCAGACAGTTTCTATGGACAGAGTAACACACACAAAATGCTGGAGGATCTCAGCAGGGGAGACAGTGTCTATGATCAGAGTAACACACACAAATGCTGGAGCAGCTCAGCAGGTCAGACATTGTCTACGGACTGACTAACACACACAAAATACTGGAGGAACTCAGCAGGTCAGACAGTGTCTATAAACAGATTGACACACACAAAATGCTGTAGGAACTCAGCAGGTCAGACAGTGTATATGCTCAGAGTAACGCACATAAAATGCTGTAGGAACTCAGCAGGTCAGACAGTGTCTATGGACAGATTGACACACACAAAATGCTGGAGGAACTCAGCAGTTCTGCCAATATCCATGGTCAGAGTAACACACACAAAATGCTGGAGGAACTCAGCAGATCAGACAGTGTATATGTTCAGAGGATATCAGCAGGTCAGACAGTGTCTATGGTCAGAGTAACACACACAAATGCTGGAGCAACTCAGCAGGTCAGACATTGTCTACGGACTGAATAACACACACACAAAATGCTGGAGGAACTCAGCAGGTCAGACTGTGTCTATGGACAGAGCAACACACACAAAATGCTGGAGGATCTCAGCAGGTCAGACAGTGTCTATGGACAGAGTAACACGCACAAAATTCTGGAGAAACTCAGCAGGTCAGACAGTGTCAAGGACAGAGTAACACTCACAAAATGCTGGAGGAACTCAGCAGGTCAGACAGTGTTTACGGTTAGAGTAACACAGACAAAATTCTGGAGAAACTCAGCAGGTCAGACAGTGTCAAGGACAGTGTAACAATCACAAAAGGCTGGAGGAACTCAGCAGGTCAGACAGTGTCTACAGACAGAGTAACACACACAAAATGCTGGAGGAACTCAGCAGGTCAGACAGTGTCTATGGTCAGAGTAACACACACAAAATGCTGGAGGAACTCAGCAGGTCAGACAGAGTATATGGACAGAGTAACACACACAAAATGGCGGAGGAACTCAGCATGTCAGACAGTGTATATGGTCAGAGTAACACACACAAAATGCTGGAGGAACTCAGCAGGTCAGCCAATATTTATGGTCAGAGTAACACACACAAAATGCTGGAGTAACTCAGCAGGTCAGACAGTGTCTATGGACAGAGTAACACACACAAAATGCTGGAGGATCTCAGCAGGTCAGACAGTGTCTATGGTCAGAGTAACACACACAAATGCTGGAGCAACTCAGCAGGTCAGACATTGTCTACGGACTGAATAACACACACACAAAATGCTGGAGGAACTCAGCAGTTCAGACAGTGTCTATGGACAGAGTAACACACACAAAATGCTGGAGGAACTCAGCAGTTCAGTCAGTGTCTATGGACAGAGTAACACACACAAAATGCTGGAGGAACTCAGCAGGTCAGACAGTGTATATGGACAGAGTAACACACACAAAATGCCGGAGGAACTCAGCATGTCAGACAGTGTATATGGTCAGAGTAACACACACAAAATGCTGGAGGAACTCAGCAGGTCAGAGAGCGTCTACGGACTGAGTAACACACACAAAATGCTGGAGGAACTCAGCAGGTCTGACAGAGTCTAGGGTCAGCGTGACACACACAAAATGCCAGAGGAACTCAGCAGCTCAGACGGTGTATATTGACAGAGTAACACGCACAAACTTTTGGAGCAACTCAGCAGATCAGACAGTGTATATGGTCAGAGTAACAGATACAAAATGCTGGAGGAACGCAGCAGGTCAGCCAATATCTATGGTCAGAGTAACACACACAAAATGCTGGAGGAACTCAGCAGGTCAGACAGTGTATATGGACAGAGTAACACACACAAAATGGCGGAGGAACTCAGCATGTCAGACAGTGTATATGGTCAGAGTAACACACACAAAATGCTGGAGGAACTCAGCAGGTCAGAGAGCGTCTATGCACTGAGTAACAGACACAAAATGCTGGTGGAACTCAGCAGGTCAGACAGTGTCTATGGTCAGAGTAACACACACAAAATGCTGGAGGAACTCAGCAGTTCAGTCAGTGTCTATGGACAGAGTAACACACACAAAATGCTGGAGGAACTCAGCAGGTCAGACAGTGTATATGGACAGAGTAACACACACAAAATGCCGGAGGAACTCAGCATGTCAGACAGTGTATATGGTCAGAGTAACACACACAAAATGCTGGAGGAACTCAGCAGGTCAGACAGTGTCTATGGACAGAGTAACACAAACAAAATGCTGGAGGAACTCAGCAGTTCAGTCAGTGTCTATGGACAGATTGACACACACAAAATGCTGGAGGAACTCAGCAGTTCTGCCAATATCCATGGTCAGAGTAACACACACAAAATGCTGGAGGAACTCAGCAGATCAGACAGTGTATATGTTCAGAGGATATCAGCAGGTCAGACAGTGTCTATGGTCAGAGTAACACACACAAATGCTGGAGCAACTCAGCAGGTCAGACATTGTCTACGGACTGAATAACACACACACAAAATGCTGGAGGAACTCAGCAGGTCAGACTGTGTCTATGGACAGAGCAACACACACAAAATGCTGGAGGATCTCAGCAGGTCAGACAGTGTCTATGGACAGAGTAACACGCACAAAATTCTGGAGAAACTCAGCAGGTCAGACAGTGTCAAGGACAGAGTAACACTCACAAAATGCTGGAGGAACTCAGCAGGTCAGACAGTGTTTACGGTTAGAGTAACACAGACAAAATTCTGGAGAAACTCAGCAGGTCAGACAGTGTCAAGGACAGTGTAACAATCACAAAAGGCTGGAGGAACTCAGCAGGTCAGACAGTGTCTACAGACAGAGTAACACACACAAAATGCTGGAGGAACTCAGCAGGTCAGACAGTGTCTATGGTCAGAGTAACACACACAAAATGCTGGAGGAACTCAGCAGGTCAGACAGAGTATATGGACAGAGTAACACACACAAAATGGCGGAGGAACTCAGCATGTCAGACAGTGTATATGGTCAGAGTAACACACACAAAATGCTGGAGGAACTCAGCAGGTCAGCCAATATTTATGGTCAGAGTAACACACACAAAATGCTGGAGTAACTCAGCAGGTCAGACAGTGTCTATGGACAGAGTAACACACACAAAATGCTGGAGGATCTCAGCAGGTCAGACAGTGTCTATGGTCAGAGTAACACACACAAATGCTGGAGCAACTCAGCAGGTCAGACATTGTCTACGGACTGAATAACACACACACATAATGCTGGAGGAACTCAGCAGGTCAGACAGTGTCTATGGACAGAGTAACACAAACAAAATGCTGGAGGAACTCAGCAGTTCAGTCAGTGTCTATGGACAGAGTAACACACACAAAATGCTGGAGGAACTCAGCAGGTCAGACAGTGTATATGGACAGAGTAACACACACAAAATGCCGGAGGAACTCAGCATGTCAGACAGTGTATATGGTCAGAGTAACACACACAAAATGCTGGAGGAACTCAGCAGGTCAGAGAGCGTCTACGGACTGAGTAACACACACAAAATGCTGGAGGAACTCAGCAGGTCTGACAGAGTCTAGGGTCAGCGTGACACACACAAAATGCCAGAGGAACTCAGCAGCTCAGACGGTGTATATTGACAGAGTAACACGCACAAACTTTTGGAGCAACTCAGCAGATCAGACAGTGTATATGGTCAGAGTAACAGATACAAAATGCTGGAGGAACGCAGCAGGTCAGCCAATATCTATGGTCAGAGTAACACACACAAAATGCTGGAGGAACTCAGCAGGTCAGACAGTGTATATGGACAGAGTAACACACACAAAATGGCGGAGGAACTCAGCATGTCAGACAGTGTATATGGTCAGAGTAACACACACAAAATGCTGGAGGAACTCAGCAGGTCAGAGAGCGTCTATGCACTGAGTAACAGACACAAAATGCTGGAGGAACTCAGCAGGTCAGACATTGTCTACGGACTGACTAACACACACAAAATGCTGGAGGAACTCAGCAGTTCAGTCAGTGTCTATGGACAGAGTAACACACACAAAATGCTGGAGGAACTCAGCAGGTCAGACAGTGTATATGGACAGAGTAACACACACAAAATGCCGGAGGAACTCAGCATGTCAGACAGTGTATATGGTCAGAGTAACACACACAAAATGCTGGAGGAACTCAGCAGGTCAGACAGTGTCTATGGACAGAGTAACACAAACAAAATGCTGGAGGAACTCAGCAGTTCAGTCAGTGTCTATGGACAGAGTAACACACACAAAATGCTGGAGGAACTCAGCAGGTCAGACAGTGTATATGGACAGAGTAACACACACAAAATGCCGGAGGAACTCAGCATGTCAGACAGTGTATATGGTCAGAGTAACACACACAAAATGCTGGAGGATCTCAGCAGGTCAGAGAGCGTCTACGGACTGAGTAACACACACAAAATGCTGGAGGAACTCAGCAGGTCAGACAGAGTCTATGGTCAGCGTGACACACACAAAATGCCAGAGGAACTCAGCAGCTCAGACGGTGTATATTGACAGAGTAACACGCACAAAATTTTGGAGCAACTCAGCAGATCAGACAGTGTATATGGTCAGAGTAACAGATACAAAATGCTGGAGGAACGCAGCAGGTCAGCCAATATCTATGGTCAGAGTAACACACACAAAATGCTGGAGGAACTCAGCAGGTCAGACAGTGTCTATGGACAGAGTAACACACACAAAATGCTGGAGGATCTCAGCAGGTCAGACAGTGTCTATGGTCAGAGTAACACACACAAATGCTGGAGCAACTCAGCAGGTCAGACATTGTCTACCGTCTGAATAACACACACACAAAATGCTGGAGGAACTCAGCAGGTCAGACAGTGTCTATGGACAGAGTAACACAAACAAAATGCTGGAGGAACTCAGCAGTTCAGTCAGTGTCTATGGACAGAGTAACACACACAAAATTCTGGAGGAACTCAGCAGGTCAGACAGTGTATATGGACAGAGTAACACACACAAAATGCCGGAGGAACTCAGCATGTCAGACAGTGTATATGGTCAGAGTAACACACACAAAATGCTGGAGGAACTCAGCAGGTCAGAGAGCGTCTACGGACTGAGTAACACACACAAAATGCTGGAGGAACTCAGCAGCTCAGACGGTGTATATTGACAGAGTAACACGCACAAAATTTTGGAGCAACTCAGCAGATCAGACAGTGTATATGGTCAGAGTAACAGATACAAAATGCTGGAGGAACGCAGCAGGTCAGCCAATATCTATGGTCAGAGTAACACACACAAAATGCTGGAGGAACTCAGCAGGTCAGACAGTGTATATGGACAGAGTAACACACACAAAATGGCGGAGGAACTCAGCAGGTCAGACAGTGTCTATGGTCAGAGTAACACACACAAAATGCTGGATGAACTCAGCAGGTCAGACAGTGTCTACGGACTGACTAACACACACAAAATGCTGGAGGAACTCAGCAGTTCAGTCAGTGTCTATGGACAGAGTAACACACACAAAATGCTGGAGGAACTCAGCAGGTCAGACAGTGTATATGGACAGAGTAACACACACAAAATGCCGGAGGAACTCAGCATGTCAGACAGTGTATATGGTCAGAGTAACACACACAAAATGCTGGAGGAACTCAGCAGGTCAGAGAGCGTCTACGGACTGAGTAACACACACAAAATGCTGGAGGAACTCAGCAGATCAGACAGTGTCTATGGAGAGAGTAACACACACAAAATGCTGGAGGAACTCAGCAGGTCAGACAGAGTCTATGGTCAGCGTGACACACACAAAATGCGAGAGGAACTCGGCAGCTCAGACGGTGTATATTGACAGAGTAACACGCACAAAATTTTGGAGCAACTCAGCAGGTCAGACAGTGTATATGGTCAGAGTAACAGAGACAAAATGCTGGACGAACTCAGCAGGTCAGCCAATATCTATGGTTAGAGTAACATACACAAAATGCTGGAGGAACTCAGCATGTCAGACAGTGTATATGGTCAGAGTAACACACACAAAATGCTGGAGGAACTCAGCAGGTCAGACAGTGTATATGGACAGAGTAACACACACAAAATGCTGGAGGATCTCAGCAGGGCAGACAGTGTCTATGATCAGAGTAAAACACACAAATCCTGCAGCAACTCAGCAGGTCAGACATTGTCTACGGACTGACTAACACACACAAAATGCTGGAGGAACTCAGCAGGTCAGACAATGTCTATAAACAGATTGACACACATAAAATGCTGGAGGAACTCAGCAGGTCAGAGTGCGTCTACGGACTGACTAACACACACAAAATACTGGAGGAACTCAGCAGGTCAGACAGTGTCTATGGACAGATTGACACACACAAAATGCTGTAGGAACTCAGCAGGTCAGACTGTGTCTATGGACAGAGTAACACACCGAAAATGCTAGAGGAACTCAGCAGGTCAGCCAATAGCTATGGTCAGAGTAACACACACAAAATGCTGGAGGAACTCAGCAAGTCAGACAGTGTCTACGGACAGAGTAACACACACAAAATGATGGATGAACTCAGCAGGTAAGACAGTGTCTATTGACACACACAATATGCTGGATGAACTCAGCAGGTCAGACAGTGTCTATGAACAGAGTAACAGAGACAAAATGCTGGAGGAACTCAGCAGTTCAGTCAGTGTCTATGGACAAAGTAACACACACAAAATGCTGGAGGAACTCAGCAGGTCAGACAGTGTATATGGACAGAGTAACACACAAAAAATGCCGGAGTCACTCAGCATGTCAGAAAGTGTATATGGTCAGAGTAACACACACAAAATGCTGGAGGATACCAGCAGGTCAGACAGTATCTATGGTCAGAGTAACACACACAAATGCTGGAGCAATTCAGCAGGTCACACATTGTCTACGGACTGACTAACACACACAAAATGCTGGAGGAACTCAGCAGGTCAGACAGTGTCTATGGACAGAGTAACACACAGAAAATGTTGGAGGAACTCAGCAGGTCAGCCAATATCTATGGTCAGAGTAACACACACAAAATGCAGGAGGAACTCTGCATGTCAGACAGTGTCTACGGACAGAGTAACACACAGAAAATGCTGGATGATCTCAGCAGATCAGAGAGTGTCTATGGACAGAGTAATACACAGAAAATGCTGGATGAACTCAGCAGGTCAGACAGTGTCTATTGACAGAGTAACACACAGAATATGCTGGATGGACTCAGCAGGTCAGACAGTGTCTATGGACAGAGTAACACAAACAAAATGCTGGAGGAACTCAGCAGTTCAGTCAGTGTCTATGGACAGAGTAACACACACAAAATGCTGGAGGAACTCAGCAGGTCAGACAGTGTATATGGACAGAGTAACACACACAAAATGCCGGAGGAACTCAGCATGTCAGACAGTGTATATGGTCAGAGTAACACACACAAAATGCTGGATGATCTCAGCAGATCAGACAGTGTCTACGGACAGAGTAACACACACAAAATGATGGATGAACTCAGCAGGTAAGACAGTGTCTATTGACACACACAATATGCTGGATGAACTCAGCAGGTCAGACAGTGTCTATGAACAGAGTAACAGAGACAAAATGCTGGAGGAACTCAGCAGTTCAGTCAGTGTCTATGGACAAAGTAACACACACAAAATGCTGGAGGAACTCAGCAGGTCAGACAGTGTATATGGACAGAGTAACACACAAAAAATGCCGGAGTCACTCAGCATGTCAGACAGTGTATATGGTCAGAGTAACACACACAAAATGCTGGAGGAACTCAGCAGGTCAGACAGTGTATATGGACAGAGTAACCCACACAAAATGCCGGAGGAACTTAGCATGTCAGACATTGTCTACGGACTGACTAACACACACAAAATGCTGGAGGAACTCAGCAGGTCAGACAGTGTCTATAAACAGATTGACACACACAAAATGCTGTAGGAACTTTGCAGCTCAGACGGTGTATATTGACAGAGTAACACACACAAAATGCTGGAGGATACCAGCAGGTCAGACAGTATCTATGGTCAGAGTAACACACACAAATGCTGGAGCAACTCAGCAGGTCACACATTGTCTACGGACGGACTAACACACACAAAATGCTGGAGGAACTCTGCATGTCAGACAGTGTCTACGGACAGAGTAACACACAGAAAATGCTGGATGATCTCAGCAGATCAGACAGTGTCTATGGACAGAGTAATACACAGAAAATGCTGGATGAACTCAGCAGGTCAGACAGTGTCTATTGACAGAGTAACACACAGAATATGCTGGATGGACTCAGCAGGTCAGACAGTGTCTATGGACAGAGTAACACAAACAAAATGCTGGAGGAACTCAGCAGTTCACTCAGTGTCTATGGACAGAGTAACACACACAAAATGCTGGAGGAACTCAGCAGGTCAGACAGTGTATATGGACAGAGTAACACACACAAAATGCCGGAGGAACTCAGCATGTCAGACAGTGTATATGGTCAGAGTAACACACACAAAATGCTGGAGGAACTCAGCAAGTCAGACAGTGTCTACGGACAGAGTAATACACACAAAATGCTTGATGAACTCAGCAGGTCAGACAGTGTCTATGAACAGAGTAATACACAGAAATTGCTGGATGAACTCAGCAGGGCAGACAGTGTCTATTGACAGAGTAACACACACAAAATGCTGGAGGATCTCAGCAGGTCAGACAGTGTCTATGGTCAGAGTAACACACACAAATGCTGGAGCAACTCAGCAGGTCACACATTGTCTACGGACTGACTAACACACACAAAATGCTGGAGGAACTCAGCAGGTCAGACATTGTCTACGGACTGACTAACACACACAAAATGCTGGAGGAACTCAGCAGGTCAGACACTGTCTGTAAACAGATTGACACACACAAAATGCTGTAGGAACTTTGCAGCTCAGACAGTGTATATTGACAGACTAATACACACAAAATGCTGGAGGATCTCAGCAGGTCAGACAGTGTCTATGGTGAGAGTAACACACACAAATGCTGGAGCAACTCAGCAGGTCACACATTGTCTACGGACTGACTAACACACACAAAATGCTGGAGGAACTCAGCAGGTCAGACAGTGTCTATGGACAGAGTAACACACAGAAAATGCTGGAGGAACTCAGCAGGTCAGCCAATATCTATGGTCAGAGTAACACCCACAAAATGCAGGAGGAACTCAGCATGTCAGACAGTGTCTACGGACAGAGTAACACACAGAAAATGCTGGATGATCTCAGCAGATCAGACAGTGTCTATGGACAGAGTAATACACAGAAAATGCTGGATGAACTCAGCAGGTCAGACAGTGTCTATTGACAGAGTAACACACAGAATATGCTGGATGGACTCAGGCAGGTCAGACAGAGTATATGGACAGAGTAACACACACAAAATGGCGGAGGAACTCAGCATGTCAGACAGTGTATATGGTCAGAGTAACACACACAAAATGCTGGAGGAACTCAGCAGGTCAGCCAATATTTATGGTCAGAGTAACACACACAAAATGCTGGAGTAACTCAGCAGGTCAGACAGTGTCTATGGACAGAGTAACACACACAAAATGCTGGAGGATCTCAGCAGGTCAGACAGTGTCTATGGTCAGAGTAACACACCAAATGCTGGAGCAACTCAGCAGGTCAGACATTGTCTACGGACTGAATAACACACACACAAAATGCTGGAGGAACTCAGCAGGTCAGACAGTGTCTATGGACAGAGTAACACAAACAAAATGCTGGAGGAACTCAGCAGTTCAGTCAGTGTCTATGGACAGAGTAACACACACAAAATGCTGGAGGAACTCAGCAGGTCAGACAGTGTATATGGACAGAGTAACACACACAAAATGCCGGAGGAACTCAGCATGTCAGACAGTGTATATGGTCAGAGTAACACACACAAAATGCTGGAGGAACTCAGCAGGTCAGAGAGCGTCTACAGACTGAGTAACACACACAAAATGCTGGAGGAACTCAGCAGGTCAGACAGAGTCTATGGTCAGCGTGACACACACAAAATGCCAGAGGAACTCAGCAGCTCAGACGGTGTATATTGACAGAGTAACACGCACAAAATTTTGGAGCAACTCAGCAGATCAGACAGTGTATATGGTCAGAGTAACAGATACAAAATGCTGGAGGAATGCAGCAGGTCAGCCAATATCTATGGTCAGAGTAACACACACAAAATGCTGGAGGAACTCAGCAGGTCAGACAGTGTCTAAGGACAGAGTAACACACACAAAATGCTGGAGGATCTCAGCAGGTCAGACAGTGTCTATGGTCAGAGTAACACACACAAATGCAGGAGCAACTCAGCAGGTCAGACATTGTCTACGGACTGAATAACACACACACAAAATGCTGGAGGAACTCAGCAGGTCAGACAGTGTCTATGGACAGAGTAACACAAACAAAATGCTGGAGGAACTCAGCAGTTCAGTCAGTGTCTATGGACAGAGTAACACACACAAAATGCTGGAGGAACTCAGCAGGTCAGACAGTGTATATGGACAGAGTAACACACACAAAATGCCAGAGGAACTCAGCATGTCAGACAGTGTATATGGTCAGAGTAACACACACAAAATGCTGGAGGAACTCAGCAGGTCAGAGAGCGTCTACGGACTGAGTAACACACACAAAATGCTGGAGGAACTCAGCAGATCAGACAGTGTCTATGGAGAGAGTAACACACACAAAATGCTGGAGGAACTCAGCAGGTCAGACAGAGTCTATGGTCAGCGTGACACACACAAAATGCGAGAGGAACTCCGGCAGCTCAGACGGTGTATATTGACAGAGTAACACGCACAAAATTTTGGAGCAACTCAGCAGGTCAGACAGTGTATATGGTCAGAGTAACAGAGACAAAATGCTGGATGAACTCAGCAGGTCAGCCAATGTCTATGTTTAGAGTAACATACACAAAATGCTGGAGGAACTCAGCATGTCAGACAGTGTATATGGTCAGAGTAACACACACAAAATGCTGGAGGAACTCAGCAGGTCAGACAGTGTATATGGACATAGTAACACACACAAAATGGCGGAGGAACTCAGCATGTCAGACAGTGTATATGGTCAGAGTAACACACACAAAATGCTGGAGGAACTCAGCAGGTCAGAGAGCGTCTATGGACTGAGTAACAGACACAAAATGCTGGAGGAACTCAGCAGGTCAGACATTGTCTACGGACTGACTAACACACACAAAATGCTGGAGGAACTCAGCAGGTCGGACAGTGTCAATAACAGATTGACACACACAAAATGCTGTAGGAACTCAGCAGCTCAGACGGTGTATATTGACAGAGTAACACACACAAAATGCTGGAGGATCTCAGCAGGTCAGACAGTGTCTATGGTCAGAGTAACACACACAAATGCTGGAGCAACTCAGCAGGTCAGACATTGTCTAAGGACTGACTAACACACACAAAATGCTGGAGGAACTCAGCAGGTCAGACATTGTCTACGGACAGACTAACGCACACAAAATGCTGGAGGAACTCAGCAGGTCGGACAGTGTCAATAAACAGATTGGACACACACAAAATGCTGTACGGAACTCAGCAGCTCAGACGGTGTATATTGACAGAGTAACACAGACAAAATGCTGGAGGATCTCAGCAGGTCAGACAGTGTCTATGGTCAGAGTAACACACACAACTGCTGGAGCAACTCAGCAGATCAGACATTGTCTACGGACTGACTAACACACACAAAATGCTGGAGGAACTCAGCAGGTCAGACAGTGGTCTATGGACAGAGTAACACACCGAAAATGCTGGAGGAACTCAGCAGGTCAGCCAATATCTAGGGTCAGAGTAACACACACAAAATCCTGGAGGAACTCAGCAGGTCAGACATTGTCTACGGACTGACTAACACACACAAAATGCTGGAGGAACTCAGCAGGTCAGACAATGTCTATAAACAGATTGACACACATAAAATGCTGGAGGAACTCAGCAGGTCAGAGTGACGTCTACGGACTGACTAACACACACAAAATACTGGAGGAACTCAGCAGGTCAGACAGTGTCTATGGACAGATTGACACACACAAAATGCTGTAGGAACTCAGCAGGTCAGACTGTGTCTATGGACAGAGTAACACACCGAAAATGCTAGAGGAACTCAGCAGGTCAGCCAATATCTATGGTCAGAGTAACACACACAAAATGCTGGAGGAACTCAGCAAGTCAGACAGTGTCTACGGACAGAGTAACACACACAAAATGATGGATGAACTCAGCAGGTAAGACAGTGTCTATTGACACACACAATATGCTGGATGAACTCAACAGGTCAGACAGTGTCTATGAACAGAGTAACAGAGACAAAATGCTGGAGGAACTCAGCAGTTCAGTCAGTGTCTATGGACAAAGTAACACACACAAAATGCTGGAGGAACTCAGCAGGTCAGACAGTGTATATGGACAGAGTAACACACAAAAAATGCCGGAGTCACTCAGCATGTCAGACAGTGTATATGGTCAGAGTAACACACACAAAATGCCTGGACGGAACTCAGCAGGTCAGACAGTGTATATGGACAGAGTAACCCACACAAAATGCCGGAGGAACTTAGCATGTCAGACATTGTCTACGGACTGACTAACACACACAAAATGCTGGAGGAACTCAGCAGGTCAGACAGTGTCTATAAACAGATTGACACACACAAAATGCTGTAGGAACTTTGCAGCTCAGACGGTGTATATTGATAGAGTAACACACACAAAATGCTGGAGGATACCAGCAGGTCAGACAGTATCTATGGTCAGAGTAACACACACAAATGCTGGAGCAACTCAGCAGGTCACACATTGTCTACGGACTGACTAACACACACAAAATGCTGGAGGAACTCAGCAGGTCAGACAGTGTCTATGGACAGAGTAACACACAGAAAATGTTGGAGGAACTCAGCAGGTCAGCCAATATCTATGGTCAGAGTAACACACACAAAATGCAGGAGGAACTCTGCATGTCAGACAGTGTCCTACGGACAGAGTAACACACAGAAAATGCTGGATGATCTCAGCAGATCAGACAGTGTCTATGGACAGAGTAATACACAGAAAATGCTGGATGAACTCAGCAGGTCAGACAGTGTCTATTGACAGAGTAACACACAGAATATGCTGGATGGACTCAGCAGGTCAGACAGTGTCTATGGACAGAGTAACACAAACAAAATGCTGGAGGAACTCAGCAGTTCAGTCAGTGTCTATGGACAGAGTAACACACACAAAATGCTGGAGGAACTCAGCAGGTCAGACAGTGTATATGGACAGAGTAACACACAAAAAATGCCGGAGTCACTCAGCATGTCAGACAGTGTATATGGTCAGAGTAACACACACAAAATGCTGGAGGAACTCAGCAGGTCAGACAGTGTATATGGACAGAGTAACACACACAAAATGCCGGAGGAACTCAGCATGTCAGACAGTGTATATGGTCAGAGTAACACACACAAAATGCTGGATGATCTCAGCAGATCAGACAGTGTCTACGGACAGAGTAACACACACAAAATGATGGATGAACTCAGCAGGTAAGACAGTGTCTATTGACACACACAATATGCTGGATGAACTCAGCAGGTCAGACAGTGTCTATGAACAGAGTAACAGGACAAAATGCGGAGGAACTCAGCAGTTCAGTCAGTGTCTATGGACAAAGTAACACACACAAAATGCTGGAGGAACTCAGCAGGTCAGACAGTGTATAATGGGACAGAGTAACACACAAAAAATGCCGGAGTCACTCAGCATGTCAGACAGTGTATATGGTCAGAGTAACACACACCAAAATGCTGGAGGAACTCAGCAGGTCAGACAGTGTATATGGACAGAGTAACCCACACAAAATGCCGGAGGAACTTAGCATGTCAGACATTGTCTACGGACTGACTAACACACACAAAATGCTGGAGGAACTCAGCAGGTCAGACAGTGTCTATAAACAGATTGACACACACAAAATGCTGTAGGAACTTTGCAGCTCAGACGGTGTATATTGACAGAGTAACACACACAAAATGCTGGAGGATACCAGCAGGTCAGACAGTATCTATGGTCAGAGTAACACACACAAATGCTGGAGCAACTCAGCAGGTCACACATTGTATACGGACTGACTAACACACACAAAATGCTGGAGGAACTCTGCATGTCAGACAGTGTCTACGGACAGAGTAACCCACACAAAATGCTGGAGGAACTCAGAAGGTCAGACAGTGTCTATGGACAGAGTAATACACAGAAAATGCTGGATGATCTCAGCAGATCAGACAGTGTCTATGGACAGAGTAATACACAGAAAATGCTGGATGAACTCAGCAGGTCAGACAGTGTCTATTGACAGAGTAACACACAGAATATGCTGGATGGACTCAGCAGGTCAGACAGTGTCTATGGACAGAGTAACACAAACAAAATGCTGGAGGAACTCAGCAGTTCAGTCAGTGTCTATGGACAGAGTAACACACACAAAATGCTGGAGGAACTCAGCAGGTCAGACAGTGTATATGGACAGAGTAACACACACAAAATGCTGGAGGAACTCAGCAGGTCAGACAGTGTATATGGACAGAGTAACCCACACAAAATGCCGGAGGAACTTAGCATGTCAGACATTGTCTACGGACTGACTAACACACACAAAATGCTGGAGGAACTCAGCAGGTCAGACAGTGTCTATAAACAGATTGACACACACAAAATGCTGTAGGAACTTTGCAGCTCAGACGGTGTATATTGATAGAGTAACACACACAAAATGCTGGAGGATACCAGCAGGTCAGACAGTATCTATGGTCAGAGTAACACACACAAATGCTGGAGCAACTCAGCAGGTCACACATTGTCTACGGACTGACTAACACACACAAAATGCTGGAGGAACTCAGCAGGTCAGACAGTGTCTATGGACAGAGTAACACACAGAAAATGTTGGAGGAACTCAGCAGGTCAGCCAATATCTATGGTCAGAGTAACACACACAAAATGCAGGAGGAACTCTGCATGTCAGACAGTGTCTACGGACAGAGTAACACACAGAAAATGCTGGATGATCTCAGCAGATCAGACAGTGTCTATGGACAGAGTAATACACAGAAAATGCTGGATGAACTCAGCAGGTCAGACAGTGTCTATTGACAGAGTAACACACAGAATATGCTGGATGGACTCAGCAGGTCAGACAGTGTCTATGGACAGAGTAACACAAACAAAATGCTGGAGGAACTCAGCAGTTCAGTCAGTGTCTATGGACAGAGTAACACACACAAAATGCTGGAGGAACTCAGCAGGTCAGACAGTGTATATGGACAGAGTAACACACAAAAAATGCCGGAGTCACTCAGCATGTCAGACAGTGTATATGGTCAGAGTAACACACACAAAATGCTGGAGGAACTCAGCAGGTCAGACAGTGTATATGGACAGAGTAACACACACAAAATGCCGGAGGAACTCAGCATGTCAGACAGTGTATATGGTCAGAGTAACACACACAAAATGCTGGATGATCTCAGCAGATCAGACAGTGTCTACGGACAGAGTAACACACACAAAATGATGGATGAACTCAGCAGGTAAGACAGTGTCTATTGACACACACAATATGCTGGATGAACTCAGCAGGTCAGACAGTGTCTATGAACAGAGTAACAGAGACAAAATGCTGGAGGAACTCAGCAGTTCAGTCAGTGTCTATGGACAAAGTAACACACACAAAATGCTGGAGGAACTCAGCAGGTCAGACAGTGTATATGGACAGAGTAACACACAAAAAATGCCGGAGTCACTCAGCATGTCAGACAGTGTATATGGTCAGAGTAACACACACAAAATGCTGGAGGAACTCAGCAGGTCAGACAGTGTATATGGACAGAGTAACCCACACAAAATGCCGGAGGAACTTAGCATGTCAGACATTGTCTACGGACTGACTAACACACACAAAATGCTGGAGGAACTCAGCAGGTCAGACAGTGTCTATTGACAGAGTAACACACACAATATGCTGGATGAACTCAGCAGGTCAGACAGTGTATACGGTCAGAGTAACAGAGACAAAATGCCGGAGGAACTCAGCATGTCAGACATTGTCTACGGACTGACTAACACACACAAAATGCTGGAGGAACTCAGCAGGTCAGACAGTGTCTATAAACAGATTGACACACAAAAAATGCTGTAGGAACTTTGCAGCTCAGACGGTGTATATTGACAGAGTAACACACACAAAATGCTGGAGGAACTCAGCAGGTCAGACAGTGTCTATAAACAGATTGACACACACAAAATGCTGTAGGAACTTTGCAGCTCAGACGGTGTATATTGACAGAGTAACACACACAAAATGCTGGAGGATACCAGCAGGTCAGACAGTATCTATGGTCAGAGTAACACACACAAATGCTGGAGCAACTCAGCAGGTCACACATTGTCTACGGACTGACTAACACACACAAAATGCTGGAGGAACTCTGCATGTCAGACAGTGTCTACGGACAGAGTAACCCACACAAAATGCTGGAGGAACTCAGAAGGTCAGACAGTGTCTATGGACAGAGTAATACACAGAAAATGCTGGATGATCTCAGCAGATCAGACAGTGTCTATGGACAGAGTAATACACAGAAAATGCTGGATGAACTCAGCAGGTCAGACAGTGTCTATTGACAGAGTAACACACAGAATATGCTGGATGGACTCAGCAGGTCAGACAGTGTCTATGGACAGAGTAACACAAACAAAATGCTGGAGGAACTCAGCAGTTCAGTCAGTGTCTATGGACAGAGTAACACACACAAAATGCTGGAGGAACTCAGCAGGTCAGACAGTGTATATGGACAGAGTAACACACACAAAATGCCGGAGGAACTCAGCATGTCAGACAGTGTATATGGTCAGAGTAACACACACAAAATGCTGGAGGAACTCAGCAAGTCAGACAGTGTCTACGGACAGAGTAATACACACAAAATGCTTGATGAACTCAGCAGGTCAGACAGTGTCTATGAACAGAGTAATACACAGAAATTGCTGGATGAACTCAGCAGGGCAGACAGTGTCTATTGACAGAGTAACACACACAAAATGCTGGAGGATCTCAGCAGGTCAGACAGTGTCTATGGTCAGAGTAACACACACAATATGCTGGATGAACTCAGCAGGTCAGACAGTGTATATGGTCAGAGTAACAGAGACAAAATGCCGGAGGAACTCAGCATGTCAGACATTGTTACGGACTGACTAACACACACAAAATGCTGGAGGAACTCAGCAGGTCAGACAGTGTCTATAAACAGATTGACACACACAAAATGCTGTAGGAACTTTGCAGCTCAGACGGTGTATATTGACAGAGTAACACACACAAAATGCTGGAGGAACTCAGCAGGTCAGACAGTGTCTATAAACAGATTGACACACACAAAATGCTGTAGGAACTTTGCAGCTCAGACGGTGTATATTGACAGAGTAACACACACAAAATGCTGGAGGATACCAGCAGGTCAGACAGTATCTATGGTCAGAGTAACACACACAAATGCTGGAGCAACTTTGCAGGTCACACATTGTCTACGGACTGACTAACACACACAAAATGTTGGAGGAACTCAGCAGGTCAGCCAATATCTATGGTCAGAGTAACACACACAAAATGCAGGAGGATCTCTGCATGTCAGACAGTTTCTACGGACAGAGTAACACACAGAAAATGCTGGATGATCTCAGCAGATCAGACAGTGTCTATGGACAGAGTAATACACAGAAAATGCTGGATGGACTCAGCAGGTCAGACAGTGTCTATGGACAGAGTAACACAAACAAAATGCTGGAGGAACTCAGCAGTTCAGTCAGTGTCTATGGACAGAGTAACACACACAAAATGCTGGAGGAACTCAGCAGGTCAGACAGTGTATATGGACAGAGTAACACACACAAAATGCCGGAGGAACTCAGCATGTCAGACAGTGTATATGGTCAGAGTAACACACACAAAATGCTGGAGGAACTCAGCAAGTCAGACAGTGTCTATGAACAGAGTAATACACAGAAATTGCTGGATGAACTCAGCAGGGCAGACAGTGTCTATTGACAGAGTAACACACAGAATATGCTGGATGGACTCAGCAGGTCAGACAGTGTCTATGGACAGAGTAACACAAGCAAAATGCTGGAGGAACTCAGCAGTTCAGTCAGTGTCTATGGACAGAGTAACACACACAAAATGCTGGAGGAACTCAGCAGGTCAGACAGTGTATATGGACAGAGTAACACACACAAAATGCCGGAGGAACTCAGCATGTCAGACAGTGTATATGGTCAGAGTAACACACACAAAATGCTGGAGGAACTCAGCAAGTCAGACAGTGTCTATGAACAGAGTAATACACAGAAATTGCTGGATGAACTCAGCAGGGCAGACAGTGTCTATTGACAGAGTAACACACACAAAATGCTGGAGGATCTCAGCAGGTCAGACAGTGTCTATGGTCAGAGTAACACACACAAATGCTGGAGCAACTCAGCAGGTCAGACATTGTCTACGGACTGACTAACACACACAAAATGCTGGAGGAACTCAGCAGGTCAGACAGTGTCTGTAAACAGATTGACACACACAAAATGCTGTAGGAACTTTGCAGCTCAGACGGTGTATATTGACAGAGTAACACACACAAAAAGCTGGAGGAACTCAGCAGGTCAGACAGTGTCTATAAACAGATTGACACACACAAAATGCTGTAGGAACTTGGCAGCTCAGACGGTGTATATTGACAGACTAATACACACAAAATGCTGGAGGATCTCAGCAGGTCAGACAGTGTCTATGGTCAGAGTAACACACACAAATGCTGGAGCAACTCAGCAGGTCACACATTGTCTACGGACTGACTAACACACACAAAATGTTGGAGGAACTCAGCAGCTCAGACAATGTCTATAAACAGATTGACACACATAAAATGCTGGAGGAACTCAGCAGGTCAGCCAATATCTATGGTCAGAGTAACACACACAAATGCTGGAGCAACTCAGCAGGTCACACATTGTCTACGGACTGACTAACACACACAAAATGCTGGAGGAACTCAGCATGTCAGACATTGTCTACGGACTGACTAACACACACAAAATGCTGGAGGAACTCAGCAGGTCAGACAGTGTCTATGGACAGAGTAACACACAGAAAATGTTGGAGGAACTCAGCAGGTCAGCCAATATCTATGGTCAGAGTAACACACACAAAATGCAGGAGGAACTCTGCATGTCAGACAGTGTCTACGGACAGAGTAATACACAGAAAATGCTGGATGATCTCAGCAGATCAGACAGTGTCTATGGACAGAGTAATACACAGAAAATGCTGGATGAACTCAGCAGGTCAGACAGTGTCTATTGACAGAGTAACACACAGAATATGCTGGATGGACTCAGCAGGTCAGACAGTGTCTATGGACAGAGTAACACAAACAAAATGCTGGAGGAACTCAGCAGTTCAGTCAGTGTCTATGGACAGAGTAACACACACAAAATGCTGGAGGAACTCAGCAGGTCAGACAGTGTATATGGACAGAGTAACACACAAAAAATGCCGGAGTCACTCAGCATGTCAGACAGTGTATATGGTCAGAGTAACACACACAAAATGCTGGAGGAACTCAGCATGTCAGACAGTGTATATGGTCAGAGTAACACACACAAAATGCTGGATGATCTCAGCAGATCAGACAGTGTCTACGGACAGAGTAACACACACAAAATGATGGATGAACTCAGCAGGTAAGACAGTGTCTATTGACACACACAATATGCTGGATGAACTCAGCAGGTCAGACAGTGTCTATGAACAGAGTAACAGAGACAAAATGCTGGAGGAACTCAGCAGTTCAGTCAGTGTCTATGGACAAAGTAACACACACAAAATGCTGGAGGAACTCAGCAGGTCAGACAGTGTATATGGACAGAGTAACACACAAAAAATGCCGGAGTCACTCAGCATGTCAGACAGTGTATATGGTCAGAGTAACACACACAAAATGCTGGAGGAACTCAGCAGGTCAGACAGTGTATATGGACAGAGTAACCCACACAAAATGCCGGAGGAACTTAGCATGTCAGACATTGTCTACGGACTGACTAACACACACAAAATGCTGGAGGAACTCAGCAGGTCAGACAGTGTCTATAAACAGATTGACACACACAAAATGCTGTAGGAACTTTGCAGCTCAGACGGTGTATATTGACAGAGTAACACACACAAAATGCTGGAGGATACCAGCAGGTCAGACAGTATCTATGGTCAGAGTAACACACACAAATGCTGGAGCAACTCAGCAGGTCACACATTGTCTACGGACTGACTAACACACACAAAATGCTGGAGGAACTCTGCATGTCAGACAGTGTCTACGGACAGAGTAACACACAGAAAATGCTGGATGATCTCAGCAGATCAGACAGTGTCTATGGACAGAGTAATACACAGAAAATGCTGGATGAACTCAGCAGGTCAGACAGTGTCTATTGACAGAGTAACACACAGAATATGCTGGATGGACTCAGCAGGTCAGACAGTGTCTATGGACAGAGTAACACAAACAAAATGCTGGAGGAACTCAGCAGTTCAGTCAGTGTCTATGGACAGAGTAACACACACAAAATGCTGGAGGAACTCAGCAGGTCAGACAGTGTATATGGACAGAGTAACACACACAAAATGCCGGAGGAACTCAGCATGTCAGACAGTGTATATGGTCAGAGTAACACACACAAAATGCTGGAGGAACTCAGCAAGTCAGACAGTGTCTACGGACAGAGTAATACACACAAAATGCTTGATGAACTCAGCAGGTCAGACAGTGTCTATGAACAGAGTAATACACAGAAATTGCTGGATGAACTCAGCAGGGCAGACAGTGTCTATTGACAGAGTAACACACACAAAATGCTGGAGGATCTCAGCAGGTCAGACAGTGTCTATGGTCAGAGTAACACACACAAATGCTGGAGCAACTCAGCAGGTCACACATTGTCTACGGACTGACTAACACACACAAAATGCTGGAGGAACTCAGCAGGTCAGACAGTGTCAACGGACAGAGTAACACACAGAAAATGCTGGATGATCTCAGCAGATCAGACAGTGTCTATGCACAGCGTAATACACAGAAAATGCTGGATGAACTCAGCAGATCAGACAGTGTCTATGGACAGAGTAATACACAGAAAATGCTGGATGAACTCAGCAGGTCAGACAGTGTCTATTGACAGAGTAACACACAGAATATGCTGGATGGACTCAGCAGGTCAGACAGTGTCTATGGACAGAGTAACACACAGAAAATGCTGGAGGAACTCAGCAGGTCAGCCAATATCTATGGTCAGAGTAACACACACAAAATGCGGGAGGAACTCAGCAGATCAGACTGTGCACATGGACAGAGTAACACACACAAAATGCAGGAGGAACTCAGCATGTCAGACAGTGTATATGGTCAGAGTAACACACACAAAATGCTGGAGGAACTCAGCAGGTCAGACAGTGTCAACGGACAGAGTAACACACAGAAAATGCTGGATGATCTCAGCAGATCAGACAGTGTCTATGCACAGCGTAATACACAGAAAATGCTGGATGAACTCAGCAGATCAGACAGTGTCTATGGACAGAGTAATACACAGAAAATGCTGGATGAACTCAGCAGGTCAGACAGTGTCTATTGACAGAGTAACACACAGAATATGCTGGATGGACTCAGCAGGTCAGACAGTGTCTATGGACAGAGTAACACAAACAAAATGCTGGAGGAACTCAGCAGTTCAGTCAGTGTCTATGGACAGAGTAACACACACAAAATGCTGGAGGAACTCAGCAGTTCAGTCAGTGTCTATGGACAGAGTAACATACACAAAATGCAGGAGGAACTCAGCAAGTCAGACAGTGTCTACGGACAGAGTAAAACACACAAAATGCTTGATGAACTCAGCAGGTCAGACAGTGTCTATGAACAGGGTAATACACAGAAAATGCTGGATGAACTCAGCAGGGCAGACAGTGTCTATTGACAGAGTAACACACACAATATGCTGGATGAACTCAGCAGGTCAGACAGTGTATATGGTCAGAGTAACAGAGACAAAATGCCGGAGGAACTCAGCATGTCAGACATTGTTACGGACTGACTAACACACACAAAATGCTGGAGGAACTCAGCAGGTCAGACAGTGTCTATAAACAGATTGACACACACAAAATGCTGTAGGAACTTTGCAGCTCAGACGGTGTATATTGACAGAGTAACACACACAAAATGCTGGAGGAACTCAGCAGGTCAGACAGTGTCTATAAACAGATTGACACACACAAAATGCTGTAGGAACTTTGCAGCTCAGACGGTGTATATTGACAGAGTAACACACACAAAATGCTGGAGGATACCAGCAGGTCAGACAGTATCTATGGTCAGAGTAACACACACAAATGCTGGAGCAACTCAGCAGGTCACACATTGTCTACGGACTGACTAACACACACAAAATGCTGGAGGAACTCAGCAGGTCAGACAGTGTCTATGGTCAGAGTAACACACACAAAATGCTGGAGGATCTCTGCATGTCAGACAGTGTCTACGGACAGAGTAACACACAGAAAATGCTGGATGATCTCAGCAGATCAGACAGTGTCTATGGACAGAGTAATACACAGAAAATGCTGGATGAACTCAGCAGGTCAGACAGTGTCTATTGACAGAGTAACACACAGAATATGCTGGATGGACTCAGCAGGTCAGACAGTGTCTATGGACAGAGTAACACAAACAAAATGCTGGAGGAACTCAGCAGTTCAGTCAGTGTCTATGGACAGAGTAACACACACAAAATGCTGGAGGAACTCAGCAGGTCAGACAGTGTATATGGACAGAGTAACACACACAAAATGCCGGAGGAACTCAGCATGTCAGACAGTGTATATGGTCAGAGTAACACACACAAAATGCTGGAGGAACTCAGCAAGTCAGACAGTGTCTACGGACAGAGTAATACACACAAAATGCTTGATGAACTCAGCAGGTCAGACAGTGTCTATGAACAGAGTAATACACAGAAATTGCTGGATGAACTCAGCAGGGCAGACAGTGTCTATTGACAGAGTAACACACACAAAATGCTGGAGGATCTCAGCAGGTCAGACAGTGTCTATGGTCAGAGTAACACACACAAATGCTGCAGCAACTCAGCAGGTCAGACATTGTCTACGGACTGACTAACACACACAAAATGCTGGAGGAACTCAGCAGGTCAGACATTGTCTACGGACTGACTAACACACACAAAATGCTGGAGGAACTCAGCAGGTCAGACAGTGTCTGTAAACAGATTGACACACACAAAATGCTGTAGGAACTTTGCAGCTCAGACGGTGTATATTGACAGAGTAACACACACAAAAAGCTGGAGGAACTCAGCAGGTCAGACAGTGTCTATAAACAGATTAACACACACAAAATGCTGTAGGAACTTGGCAGCTCAGACGGTGTATATTGACAGACTAATACACACAAAATGCTGTAGGATCTCAGCAGGTCAGACAGTGTCTATGGTCAGAGTAACACACACAAATGCTGGAGCAACTCAGCAGGTCACACATTGTCTACGGACTGACTAACACACACAAAATGCTGGAGGAACTCAGCAGGTCAGACAGTGTCTATGGACAGAGTAACACACAGAAAATGCTGGAGGAACTCAGCAGGTCAGCCAATATCTATGGTCAGAGTAACACACACGAAATGCTGGAGGAACTCAGCAGGTCAGAGAGTGTCTATTGACAGAGTAACACACACAAAAGGCTGGTGGAACTCAGCAGGACAGACAGTCTCTATTGACAGAGTAACACACACAATATGCTGGAGGAACTCAGCAGGTCAGACTGTGTATATGGTCAGAGTAACACACAGAAAATGCTGGATGATCTCAGCAGATCAGACAGTGTCTATGGACAGAGTAATACACATAAAATGCTGGATGAACTCAGCAGATCAGACAGTGTCTATGGACAGCGTAATACACAGAAAATGCTGGATGA
This sequence comes from Hypanus sabinus, assembly GCF_030144855.1. Classification (NCBI taxonomy): domain Eukaryota; kingdom Metazoa; phylum Chordata; class Chondrichthyes; order Myliobatiformes; family Dasyatidae; genus Hypanus; species Hypanus sabinus. Next base: position 633,290 of record NW_026778924.1, read on the forward strand.
ACTCAGCAGATCAGACAGTGTCTATGGACAGAGTAATACACAGAAAATGCTGGATGAACTCAGCAGGTCAGACAGTGTCTATTGACAGAGTAACACACAGAATATGCTGGATGGACTCAGCAGGTCAGACAGTGTCTATGGACAGAGTAACACACACAAAATGCTGGAGGAACACAGCAGTTCAGTCAGTGTCTATGGACAGAGTAATACACAGAAAATGCTGGATGAACTCAGCAGGGCAGACAGTGTCTATTGACAGAGTAACACACACAATATGCTGGATGAACTCAGCAGGTCAGACAGTGTATATGGTCAGAGTAACAGAGACAAAATGCCGGAGGAACTCAGCATGTCAGACATTGTTACGGACTGACTAACACACACAAAATGCTGGAGGAACTCAGCAGGTCAGACAGTGTCTATAAACAGATTGACACACACAAAATGCTGTAGGAACTTTGCAGCTCAGACGGTGTATATTGACAGAGTAACACACACAAAATGCTGGAGGAACTCAGCAGGTCAGACAGTGTCTATAAACAGATTGACACACACAAAATGCTGTAGGAACTTTGCAGCTCAGACGGTGTATATTGACAGACTAACACACACAAAATGCTGGAGGATCTCAGCAGGTCATATAGTGTCTATGGTCAGAGTAACACACACAATTGCTGGAGCAACTCAGCAGGTCACACATTGTCTACGGACTGACTAACACACACAAAATGCTGGAGGAACTCAGCAGGTCAGACAGTGTCTATGGACAGAGTAACACACAGAAAATGCTGGAGGAACTCAGCAGGTCAGCCAATATCTATGGTCAGAGAAACACACACAAAATGCAGGAGGAACTCAGCAGGTCAGACAGTGTCGACGGACAGAGTAACACACAGAAAATGCTGGATGATCTCAGCAGATCAGACAGTGTCTATGGACAGATTGACACACACAAAATGCTGTACGAACTCAGCAGGTCAGACTGTGTCTATGGACAGAGTAACACACCGAAAATGCTGGCAGAACTCAGCAGGTCAGCCAATATCTATGGTCAGAGTAACACACACAAAATGCTGGAGGAACTCAGCAGATCAGACTGTGTATATGGACAGAGTAACACAGACAAAATGCCAGAAGAACTCAGCATGTCAGACAGTGTATATTGTCAGAGTAACACGCAAAAAATGCTGGAGGAACTCAGCAGGTCAGACAGTATCTATGGACAGAGTAACACACACAAAATGCTGGAGGAACTCAGCAGGTCAGACAGTGTATATGGTCAGAGTAACACACACAAAATGCCGGAGGAACTCAGCATGTCAGACAGTGTATATGGTCAGAGTAACACACACAAAATGCTGGAGGAACTCAGCAAGTCAGACAGTGTCTACGGACAGAGTAACACACACAAAATGCTTGATGAACTCAGCAGGTCAGACAGTGTCTATGAACAGAGTAATACACACAAAATGCTGGATGAACTCAGCGGGGCAGACAGTGTCTATTGACAGAGTAACACACACAATATGCTGGATGAACTCAGCAGGTCAGACAGTGTATACGGTCAGAGTAACAGAGACAAAATGCCGGAGGAACTCAGCATGTCAGACATTGTCTACGGACTGACTAACACACACAAAATGCTGGAGGAACTCAGCAGGTCAGAGAGTGTCTATGGACAGAGTAACACGCACAAAATGCTGGAGGAACTCAGCAGGTCAGACAGAGTCTATGGTCAGAGTAACACACACAAAATGCTGGAGGAACTCAGCAGCTCATACAGTGTATATTGACAGCGTAACATACACAAAATGCCGGTGGAACTCAGCAGGCCAGACTGTGTCTATGGACAGAGTAACACACCGAAAATGCTGGAGGAACTCAGCAGGTCAGCCATTATCTATGGTCAGAGTAACACACACAAAATTCTGGAGGAACTCTGCAGGTCAGCCAATATTTATGGTCAGAGTAACACACCCAAAATGCTTGAGGAACTCAGCAGGTCAGACAGTGTCTATGGACAGAGTAACACACACAAAATACTGGAGGATATCAGCAGGGCAGACAGTGTCTATGATCAGAGTAACACACACAAATGCTGGAGCAACTCAGCAGGTCAGACATTGTCTACGGACTGACTAACACACACAAAATGCTGGAGGAACTCAGCAGGTCAGACAGTGTCTATAAACAGATTGACACACACAAAATGCTGTAGGAACTCAGCAGGTCAGACAGTGTATATGCTCAGAGTAACACACATAAAATGCTGGAGGAACTCAGCAAGTCAGACAGTGTCTACGGACAGAGTAACACACACAAAATGCTGGATGAACTCAGCAGGGCAGACAGTGTCTATGGACAGAGTAACACACACAAAATGCTGGAGGAACTCAGCAGGTCAGACAGAGTCTATGTTCAGAGTAACACACACAAAATGCTGGAGGAACTCAGCAGCTCATACAGTGTATATTGACAGAGTAACACACACAAAATGCCGGTGGAACTCAGCAGGCTAGACTGTGTCTATGGACAGAGTAACACACCGAAAATGCTGGAGGAACTCAACAGGTCAGCCAATATCTATGGACACAGTAACACACACAAAATGCTGGAGGAACTCGGCAGGTCAGACAGTGTCTATGGACAGAGTAACACACACAAAATGCTGGAGGAACTCAGCACGTCAGACAGTGTCTATGGACAGATTGACACACACAAAATGCTGTACGAACTCAGCAGGTCAGACTGTGTCTATGGACAGAGTAACTCACACAAAATCCCGGAGGAACTCAGCATGTCAGACAGTGTATATGGTCAGAGTAACACACACAAAATGCTGGAGGAACTCAGCAGATCAGACTGTGTATATGGACAGAGTAACACAGACAAAATGCCAGAAGAACTCAGCATGTCAGACAGTGTATATTGTCAGAGTAACACGCAAAAAATGCTGGAGGAACTCAGCAGGTCAGACAGTATCTATGGACAGAGTAACACACACAAAATGCTGGAGGAACTCAGCAGGTCAGACAGTGTATATGGACAGAGTAACACACACAAAATGCCGGAGGAACTCAGCATGTCAGACAGTGTATATGGTCAGAGTAACACACACAAAATGCTGGAGGAACTCAGCAAGTCAGACAGTGTCTACGGACAGAGTAACACACACAAAATGCTTGATGAACTCAGCAGGTCAGACAGTGTCTATGAACAGAGTAATACACACAAAATGCTGGATGAACTCAGCGGGGCAGACAGTGTCTATTGACAGAGTAACACACACAATATGCTGGATGAACTCAGCAGGTCAGACAGTGTATACGGTCAGAGTAACAGAGACAAAATGCCGGAGGAACTCAGCATGTCAGACATTGTCTACGGACTGACTAACACACACAAAATGCTGGAGGAACTCAGCAGGTCAGAGAGTGTCTATGGACAGAGTAACACGCACAAAATGCTGGAGGACTCAGCAGGTCAGACAGAGTCTATGGTCAGAGTAACACACACAAAATGCTGGAGGAACTCAGCAGCTCATACAGTGTATATTGACAGCGTAACATACACAAAATGCCGGTGGAACTCAGCAGGCCAGACTGTGTCTATGGACAGAGTAACACACCGAAAATGCTGGAGGAACTCAGCAGGTCAGCCATTATCTATGGTCAGAGTAACACACACAAAATGCTGGAGGAACTCTGCAGGTCAGCCAATATTTATGGTCAGAGTAACACACCCAAAATGCTTGAGGAACTCAGCAGGTCAGACAGTGTCTATGGACAGAGTAACACACATAAAATGCTGGAGGATCTCAGCAGGGCAGACAGTGTCTATGATCAGAGTAACACACACAAATGCTGGAGCAACTCAGCAGGTCAGACAGTGTATATGGACAGAGTAACACACACAAAATGCCGGAGGAACTCAGCATGTCAGACAGTGTATATGGTCAGAGTAACACACACAAAATGCTGGAGGAACTCAGCAAGTCAGACAGTGTCTACGGACAGAGTAACACACACAAAATGCTTGATGAACTCAGCAGGTCAGACAGTGTCTATGAACAGAGTAATACACACAAAATGCTGGATGAACTCAGCAGGGCAGACAGTGTCTATTGACAGAGTAACACACACAATATGCTGGATGAACTCTGCAGGTCAGACAGTGTATACGGTCAGAGTAACAGAGACAAAATGCCGGAGGAACTCAGCATGTCAGACATTGTCTACGGACTGACTAACACACACAAAATGCTGGAGGAACTCAGCAGGTCAGAGAGTGTCTATGGACAGAGTAACACGCACAAAATGCTGGAGGAACTCAGCAGGTCAGACAGAGTCTATGGTCAGAGTAACACACACAAAATGCTGGAGGAACTCAGCAGCTCATACAGTGTATATTGACAGCGTAACATACACAAAATGCCGGTGGAACTCAGCAGGCCAGACTGTGTCTATGGACAGAGTAACACACCGAAAATGCTGGAGGAACTCAGCAGGTCAGCCATTATCTATGGTCAGAGTAACACACACAAAATTCTGGAGGAACTCTGCAGGTCAGCCAATATTTATGGTCAGAGTAACACACCCAAAATGCTTGAGGAACTCAGTAGGTCAGACAGTGTCTATGGACAGAGTAACACACACAAAATACTGGAGGATCTCAGCAGGGCAGACAGTGTCTATGATCAGAGTAACACACACAAATGCTGGAGCAACTCAGCAGGTCAGACATTGTCTACGGACTGACTAACACACACAAAATGCTGGAGGAACTCAGCAGGTCAGACAGTGTCTATAAACAGATTGACACACACAAAATGCTGTAGGAACTCAGCAGGTCAGACAGTGTATATGCTCAGAGTAACACACATAAAATGCTGGAGGAACTCAGCAAGTCAGACAGTGTCTACGGACAGAGTAACACACACAAAATGCTGGATGAACTCAGCAGGGCAGACAGTGTCTATGGACAGAGTAACACACACAAAATGCTGGAGGAACTCAGCAGGTCAGACAGAGTCTATGTTCAGAGTAACACACACAAAATGCTGGAGGAACTCAGCAGCTCATACAGTGTATATTGACAGAGTAACACACACAAAATGCCGGTGGAACTCAGCAGGCTAGACTGTGTCTATGGACAGAGTAACACACCGAAAATGCTGGAGGAACTCAACAGGTCAGCCAATATCTATGGTCAGAGTAACACACACAAAATGCTGGAGGAACTCAGCAGGTCAGACAGTGTATATGGTCAGAGTAACACACACAAAATGCTGGAGGAACTCAGCAAGTCAGACAGTGTCTACGGACAGAGTAACACACACAAAATGCTTGATGAACTCAGCAGGTCAGACAGTGTCTATGAACAGAGTAATACACACAAAATGCTGGATGAACTCAGCAGGTCAGACAGTGTATACGGTCAGAGTAACAGAGACAAAATGCCGGAGGAACTCAGCATGTCAGACATTGTCTACGGACTGACTAACACACACAAAATGCTGGAGGAACTCAGCAGGTCAGAGAGTGTCTATGGACAGAGTAACACGCACAAAATGCTGGAGGAACTCAGCAGGTCAGACAGAGTCTATGGTCAGAGTAACACACACAAAATGCTGGAGGAACTCAGCAGCTCATACAGTGTATATTGACAGCGTAACATACACAAAATGCCGGTGGAACTCAGCAGGCCAGACTGTGTCTATGGACAGAGTAACACACCGAAAATGCTGGAGGAACTCAGCAGGTCAGCCATTATCTATGGTCAGAGTAACACACACAAAATTCTGGAGGAACTCTGCAGGTCAGCCAATATTTATGGTCAGAGTAACACACCCAAAATGCTTGAGGAACTCAGCAGGTCAGACAGTGTCTATGGACAGAGTAACACACACAAAATACTGGAGGATATCAGCAGGGCAGACAGTGTCTATGATCAGAGTAACACACACAAATGCTGGAGCAACTCAGCAGGTCAGACATTGTCTACGGACTGACTAACACACACAAAATGCTGGAGGAACTCAGCAGGTCAGACAGTGTCTATAAACAGATTGACACACACAAAATGCTGTAGGAACTCAGCAGGTCAGACAGTGTATATGCTCAGAGTAACACACATAAAATGCTGGAGGAACTCAGCAAGTCAGACAGTGTCTACGGACAGAGTAACACACACAAAATGCTGGATGAACTCAGCAGGGCAGACAGTGTCTATGGACAGAGTAACACACACAAAATGCTGGAGGAACTCAGCAGGTCAGACAGAGTCTATGTTCAGAGTAACACACACAAAATGCTGGAGGAACTCAGCAGCTCATACAGTGTATATTGACAGAGTAACACACACAAAATGCCGGTGGAACTCAGCAGGCTAGACTGTGTCTATGGACAGAGTAACACACCGAAAATGCTGGAGGAACTCAACAGGTCAGCCAATATCTATGGACACAGTAACACACACAAAATGCTGGAGGAACTCGGCAGGTCAGACAGTGTCTATGGACAGAGTAACACACACAAAATGCTGGAGGAACTCAGCACGTCAGACAGTGTCTATGGACAGATTGACACACACAAAATGCTGTACGAACTCAGCAGGTCAGACTGTGTCTATGGACAGAGTAACTCACACAAAATCCCGGAGGAACTCAGCATGTCAGACAGTGTATATGGTCAGAGTAACACACACAAAATGCTGGAGGAACTCAGCAGATCAGACTGTGTATATGGACAGAGTAACACAGACAAAATGCCAGAAGAACTCAGCATGTCAGACAGTGTATATTGTCAGAGTAACACGCAAAAAATGCTGGAGGAACTCAGCAGGTCAGACAGTATCTATGGACAGAGTAACACACACAAAATGCTGGAGGAACTCAGCAGGTCAGACAGTGTATATGGTCAGAGTAACACACACAAAATGCCGGAGGAACTCAGCATGTCAGACAGTGTATATGGTCAGAGTAACACACACAAAATGCTGGAGGAACTCAGCAAGTCAGACAGTGTCTACGGACAGAGTAACACACACAAAATGCTTGATGAACTCAGCAGGTCAGACAGTGTCTATGAACAGAGTAATACACACAAAATGCTGGATGAACTCAGCAGGTCAGACAGTGTATACGGTCAGAGTAACAGAGACAAAATGCCGGAGGAACTCAGCATGTCAGACATTGTCTACGGACTGACTAACACACACAAAATGCTGGAGGAACTCAGCAGGTCAGAGAGTGTCTATGGACAGAGTAACACGCACAAAATGCTGGAGGAACTCAGCAGGTCAGACAGAGTCTATGGTCAGAGTAACACACACAAAATGCTGGAGGAACTCAGCAGCTCATACAGTGTATATTGACAGCGTAACATACACAAAATGCCGGTGGAACTCAGCAGGCCAGACTGTGTCTATGGACAGAGTAACACACCGAAAATGCTGGAGGAACTCAGCAGGTCAGCCATTATCTATGGTCAGAGTAACACACACAAAATTCTGGAGGAACTCTGCAGGTCAGCCAATATTTATGGTCAGAGTAACACACCCAAAATGCTTGAGGAACTCAGCAGGTCAGACAGTGTCTATGGACAGAGTAACACACACAAAATACTGGAGGATATCAGCAGGGCAGACAGTGTCTATGATCAGAGTAACACACACAAATGCTGGAGCAACTCAGCAGGTCAGACATTGTCTACGGACTGACTAACACACACAAAATGCTGGAGGAACTCAGCAGGTCAGACAGTGTCTATAAACAGATTGACACACACAAAATGCTGTAGGAACTCAGCAGGTCAGACAGTGTATATGCTCAGAGTAACACACATAAAATGCTGGAGGAACTCAGCAAGTCAGACAGTGTCTACGGACAGAGTAACACACACAAAATGCTGGATGAACTCAGCAGGGCAGACAGTGTCTATGGACAGAGTAACACACACAAAATGCTGGAGGAACTCAGCAGGTCAGACAGAGTCTATGTTCAGAGTAACACACACAAAATGCTGGAGGAACTCAGCAGCTCATACAGTGTATATTGACAGAGTAACACACACAAAATGCCGGTGGAACTCAGCAGGCTAGACTGTGTCTATGGACAGAGTAACACACCGAAAATGCTGGAGGAACTCAACAGGTCAGCCAATATCTATGGACACAGTAACACACACAAAATGCTGGAGGAACTCGGCAGGTCAGACAGTGTCTATGGACAGAGTAACACACACAAAATGCTGGAGGAACTCAGCACGTCAGACAGTGTCTATGGACAGATTGACACACACAAAATGCTGTACGAACTCAGCAGGTCAGACTGTGTCTATGGACAGAGTAACTCACACAAAATCCCGGAGGAACTCAGCATGTCAGACAGTGTATATGGTCAGAGTAACACACACAAAATGCTGGAGGAACTCAGCAGATCAGACTGTGTATATGGACAGAGTAACACAGACAAAATGCCAGAAGAACTCAGCATGTCAGACAGTGTATATTGTCAGAGTAACACGCAAAAAATGCTGGAGGAACTCAGCAGGTCAGACAGTATCTATGGACAGAGTAACACACACAAAATGCTGGAGGAACTCAGCAGGTCAGACAGTGTATATGGACAGAGTAACACACACAAAATGCCGGAGGAACTCAGCATGTCAGACAGTGTATATGGTCAGAGTAACACACACAAAATGCTGGAGGAACTCAGCAAGTCAGACAGTGTCTACGGACAGAGTAACACACACAAAATGCTTGATGAACTCAGCAGGTCAGACAGTGTCTATGAACAGAGTAATACACACAAAATGCTGGATGAACTCAGCGGGGCAGACAGTGTCTATTGACAGAGTAACACACACAATATGCTGGATGAACTCAGCAGGTCAGACAGTGTATACGGTCAGAGTAACAGAGACAAAATGCCGGAGGAACTCAGCATGTCAGACATTGTCTACGGACTGACTAACACACACAAAATGCTGGAGGAACTCAGCAGGTCAGAGAGTGTCTATGGACAGAGTAACACGCACAAAATGCTGGAGGACTCAGCAGGTCAGACAGAGTCTATGGTCAGAGTAACACACACAAAATGCTGGAGGAACTCAGCAGCTCATCCAGTGTATATTGACAGCGTAACATACACAAAATGCCGGTGGAACTCAGCAGGCCAGACTGTGTCTATGGACAGAGTAACACACCGAAAATGCTGGAGGAACTCAGCAGGTCAGCCATTATCTATGGTCAGAGTAACACACACAAAATGCTGGAGGAACTCTGCAGGTCAGCCAATATTTATGGTCAGAGTAACACACCCAAAATGCTTGAGGAACTCAGCAGGTCAGACAGTGTCTATGGACAGAGTAACACACATAAAATGCTGGAGGATCTCAGCAGGGCAGACAGTGTCTATGATCAGAGTAACACACACAAATGCTGGAGCAACTCAGCAGGTCAGACAGTGTATATGGACAGAGTAACACACACAAAATGCCGGAGGAACTCAGCATGTCAGACAGTGTATATGGTCAGAGTAACACACACAAAATGCTGGAGGAACTCAGCAAGTCAGACAGTGTCTACGGACAGAGTAACACACACAAAATGCTTGATGAACTCAGCAGGTCAGACAGTGTCTATGAACAGAGTAATACACACAAAATGCTGGATGAACTCAGCAGGGCAGACAGTGTCTATTGACAGAGTAACACACACAATATGCTGGATGAACTCTGCAGGTCAGACAGTGTATACGGTCAGAGTAACAGAGACAAAATGCCGGAGGAACTCAGCATGTCAGACATTGTCTACGGACTGACTAACACACACAAAATGCTGGAGGAACTCAGCAGGTCAGAGAGTGTCTATGGACAGAGTAACACGCACAAAATGCTGGAGGAACTCAGCAGGTCAGACAGAGTCTATGGTCAGAGTAACACACACAAAATGCTGGAGGAACTCAGCAGCTCATACAGTGTATATTGACAGCGTAACATACACAAAATGCCGGTGGAACTCAGCAGGCCAGACTGTGTCTATGGACAGAGTAACACACCGAAAATGCTGGAGGAACTCAGCAGGTCAGCCATTATCTATGGTCAGAGTAACACACACAAAATTCTGGAGGAACTCTGCAGGTCAGCCAATATTTATGGTCAGAGTAACACACCCAAAATGCTTGAGGAACTCAGTAGGTCAGACAGTGTCTATGGACAGAGTAACACACACAAAATACTGGAGGATCTCAGCAGGGCAGACAGTGTCTATGATCAGAGTAACACACACAAATGCTGGAGCAACTCAGCAGGTCAGACATTGTCTACGGACTGACTAACACACACAAAATGCTGGAGGAACTCAGCAGGTCAGACAGTGTCTATAAACAGATTGACACACACAAAATGCTGTAGGAACTCAGCAGGTCAGACAGTGTATATGCTCAGAGTAACACACATAAAATGCTGGAGGAACTCAGCAAGTCAGACAGTGTCTACGGACAGAGTAACACACACAAAATGCTGGATGAACTCAGCAGGGCAGACAGTGTCTATGGACAGAGTAACACACACAAAATGCTGGAGGAACTCAGCAGGTCAGACAGAGTCTATGTTCAGAGTAACACACACAAAATGCTGGAGGAACTCAGCAGCTCATACAGTGTATATTGACAGAGTAACACACACAAAATGCCGGTGGAACTCAGCAGGCTAGACTGTGTCTATGGACAGAGTAACACACCGAAAATGCTGGAGGAACTCAACAGGTCAGCCAATATCTATGGTCAGAGTAACACACACAAAATGCTGGAGGAACTCAGCAGGTCAGACAGTGTCGATGGACAGAGTAACACACACAAAATGCTGGAGGAACTCGGCAGGTCAGACAGTGTCTATGGACAGAGTAACACACACAAAATGCTGGAGGAACTCAGCAGGTCAGACAGTGTCTATGGACAGATTGACACACACAAAATGCTGTACGAACTCAGCAGGTCAGACTGTGTCTATGGACAGAGTAACACACCGAAAATGCTGGCAGAACTCAGCAGGTCAGCCAATATCTATGGTCAGAGTAACACACACAAAATGCTGGAGGAACTCAGCAGATCAGACTGTGTATATGGACAGAGTAACACAGACAAAATGCCAGAAGAACTCAGCATGTCAGACAGTGTATATTGTCAGAGTAACACGCAAAAAATGCTGGAGGAACTCAGCAGGTCAGACAGTATCTATGGACAGAGTAACACACACAAAATGCTGGAGGAACTCAGCAGGTCAGACAGTGTATATGGACAGAGTAACACACACAAAATGCCGGAGGAACTCAGCATGTCAGACAGTGTATATGGTCAGAGTAACACACACAAAATGCTGGAGGAACTCAGCAAGTCAGACAGTGTCTACGGACAGAGTAACACACACAAAATGCTGGAGGAACTCAGCAAGTCAGACAGTGTCTACGGACAGAGTAACACACACAAAATGCTTGATGAACTCAGCAGGTCAGACAGTGTCTATGAACAGAGTAATACACAGAAAATGCTGGATGAACTCAGCAGGGCAGACAGTGTCTATTGACAGAGTAACACACACAATATGCTGGATGAACTCAGCAGGTCAGACAGTGTATATGGTCAGAGTAACAGAGACAAAATGCCGGAGGAACTCAGCATGTCAGACATTGTTACGGACTGACTAACACACACAAAATGCTGGAGGAACTCAGCAGGTCAGACAGTGTCTATAAACAGATTGACACACACAAAATGCTGTAGGAACTTTGCAGCTCAGACGGTGTATATTGACAGAGTAACACACACAAAATGCTGGAGGAACTCAGCAGGTCAGACAGTGTCTATAAACAGATTGACACACACAAAATGCTGTAGGAACTTTGCAGCTCAGACGGTGTATATTGACAGACTAACACACACAAAATGCTGGAGGATCTCAGCAGGTCATATAGTGTCTATGGTCAGAGTAACACACACAATTGCTGGAGCAACTCAGCAGGTCACACATTGTCTACGGACTGACTAACACACACAAAATGCTGGAGGAACTCAGCAGGTCAGACAGTGTCTATGGACAGAGTAACACACAGAAAATGCTGGAGGAACTCAGCAGGTCAGCCAATATCTATGGTCAGAGAAACACACACAAAATGCAGGAGGAACTCAGCAGGTCAGACAGTGTCGACGGACAGAGTAACACACAGAAAATGCTGGATGATCTCAGCAGATCAGACAGTGTCTATGGACAGATTGACACACACAAAATGCTGTACGAACTCAGCAGGTCAGACTGTGTCTATGGACAGAGTAACACACCGAAAATGCTGGCAGAACTCAGCAGGTCAGCCAATATCTATGGTCAGAGTAACACACACAAAATGCTGGAGGAACTCAGCAGATCAGACTGTGTATATGGACAGAGTAACACAGACAAAATGCCAGAAGAACTCAGCATGTCAGACAGTGTATATTGTCAGAGTAACACGCAAAAAATGCTGGAGGAACTCAGCAGGTCAGACAGTATCTATGGACAGAGTAACACACACAAAATGCTGGAGGAACTCAGCAGGTCAGACAGTGTATATGGTCAGAGTAACACACACAAAATGCCGGAGGAACTCAGCATGTCAGACAGTGTATATGGTCAGAGTAACACACACAAAATGCTGGAGGAACTCAGCAAGTCAGACAGTGTCTACGGACAGAGTAACACACACAAAATGCTTGATGAACTCAGCAGGTCAGACAGTGTCTATGAACAGAGTAATACACACAAAATGCTGGATGAACTCAGCGGGGCAGACAGTGTCTATTGACAGAGTAACACACACAATATGCTGGATGAACTCAGCAGGTCAGACAGTGTATACGGTCAGAGTAACAGAGACAAAATGCCGGAGGAACTCAGCATGTCAGACATTGTCTACGGACTGACTAACACACACAAAATGCTGGAGGAACTCAGCAGGTCAGAGAGTGTCTATGGACAGAGTAACACGCACAAAATGCTGGAGGAACTCAGCAGGTCAGACAGAGTCTATGGTCAGAGTAACACACACAAAATGCTGGAGGAACTCAGCAGCTCATACAGTGTATATTGACAGCGTAACATACACAAAATGCCGGTGGAACTCAGCAGGCCAGACTGTGTCTATGGACAGAGTAACACACCGAAAATGCTGGAGGAACTCAGCAGGTCAGCCATTATCTATGGTCAGAGTAACACACACAAAATTCTGGAGGAACTCTGCAGGTCAGCCAATATTTATGGTCAGAGTAACACACCCAAAATGCTTGAGGAACTCAGCAGGTCAGACAGTGTCTATGGACAGAGTAACACACACAAAATACTGGAGGATATCAGCAGGGCAGACAGTGTCTATGATCAGAGTAACACACACAAATGCTGGAGCAACTCAGCAGGTCAGACATTGTCTACGGACTGACTAACACACACAAAATGCTGGAGGAACTCAGCAGGTCAGACAGTGTCTATAAACAGATTGACACACACAAAATGCTGTAGGAACTCAGCAGGTCAGACAGTGTATGTGCTCAGAGTAACACACATAAAATGCTGGAGGAACTCAGCAAGTCAGACAGTGTCTACGGACAGAGTAACACACACAAAATGCTGGATGAACTCAGCAGGGCAGACAGTGTCTATGGACAGAGTAACACACACAAAATGCTGGAGGAACTCAGCAGCTCATACAGTGTATATTGACAGAGTAACACACACAAAATGCCGGTGGAACTCAGCAGGCTAGACTGTGTCTATGGACAGAGTAACACACCGAAAATGCTGGAGGAACTCAACAGGTCAGCCAATATCTATGGTCAGAGTAACACACACAAAATGCTGGAGGAACTCAGCAGGTCAGACAGTGTCGATGGACAGAGTAACACACACAAAATGCTGGAGGAACTCGGCAGGTCAGACAGTGTCTATGGACAGAGTAACACACACAAAATGCTGGAGGAACTCAGCAGGTCAGACAGTGTCTATGGACAGATTGACACACACAAAATGCTGTACGAACTCAGCAGGTCAGACTGTGTCTATGGACAGAGTAACTCACACAAAATCCCGGAGGAACTCAGCATGTCAGACAGTGTATATGGTCAGAGTAACACACACAAAATGCTGGAGGAACTCAGCAGATCAGACTGTGTATATGGACAGAGTAACACAGACAAAATGCCAGAAGAACTCAGCATGTCAGACAGTGTATATTGTCAGAGTAACACGCAAAAAATGCTGGAGGAACTCAGCAGGTCAGACAGTATCTATGGACAGAGTAACACACACAAAATGCTGGAGGAACTCAGCAGGTCAGACAGTGTATATGGACAGAGTAACACACACAAAATGCCGGAGGAACTCAGCATGTCAGACAGTGTATATGGTCAGAGTAACACACACAAAATGCTGGAGGAACTCAGCAAGTCAGACAGTGTCTACGGACAGAGTAACACACACAAAATGCTTGATGAACTCAGCAGGTCAGACAGTGTCTATGAACAGAGTAATACACACAAAATGCTGGATGAACTCAGCGGGGCAGACAGTGTCTATTGACAGAGTAACACACACAATATGCTGGATGAACTCAGCAGGTCAGACAGTGTATACGGTCAGAGTAACAGAGACAAAATGCCGGAGGAACTCAGCATGTCAGACATTGTCTACGGACTGACTAACACACACAAAATGCTGGAGGAACTCAGCAGGTCAGAGAGTGTCTATGGACAGAGTAACACGCACAAAATGCTGGAGGAACTCAGCAGGTCAGACAGAGTCTATGGTCAGAGTAACACACACAAAATGCTGGAGGAACTCAGCAGCTCATACAGTGTATATTGACAGCGTAACATACACAAAATGCCGGTGGAACTCAGCAGGCCAGACTGTGTCTATGGACAGAGTAACACACCGAAAATGCTGGAGGAACTCAGCAGGTCAGCCATTATCTATGGTCAGAGTAACACACACAAAATGCTGGAGGAACTCTGCAGGTCAGCCAATATTTATGGTCAGAGTAACACACCCAAAATGCTTGAGGAACTCAGCAGGTCAGACAGTGTCTATGGACAGAGTAACACACATAAAATGCTGGAGGATCTCAGCAGGGCAGACAGTGTCTATGATCAGAGTAACACACACAAATGCTGGAGCAACTCAGCAGGTCAGACAGTGTATATGGACAGAGTAACACACACAAAATGCCGGAGGAACTCAGCATGTCAGACAGTGTATATGGTCAGAGTAACACACACAAAATGCTGGAGGAACTCAGCAAGTCAGACAGTGTCTACGGACAGAGTAACACACACAAAATGCTTGATGAACTCAGCAGGTCAGACAGTGTCTATGAACAGAGTAATACACAGAAAATGCTGGATGAACTCAGCAGGGCAGACAGTGTCTATTGACAGAGTAACACACACAATATGCTGGATGAACTCAGCAGGTCAGACAGTGTATACGGTCAGAGTAACAGAGACAAAATGCCGGAGGAACTCAGCATGTCAGACATTGTCTACGGACTGACTAACACACACAAAATGCTGGAGGAACTCAGCAGGTCAGAGAGTGTCTATGGACAGAGTAACACGCACAAAATGCTGGAGGAACTCAGCAGGTCAGACAGAGTCTATGGTCAGAGTAACACACACAAAATGCTGGAGGAACTCAGCAGCTCATACAGTGTATATTGACAGCGTAACATACACAAAATGCCGGTGGAACTCAGCAGGCCAGACTGTGTCTATGGACAGAGTAACACACCGAAAATGCTGGAGGAACTCAGCAGGTCAGCCATTATCTATGGTCAGAGTAACACACACAAAATGCTGGAGGAACTCTGCAGGTCAGCCAATATTTATGGTCAGAGTAACACACCCAAAATGCTTGAGGAACTCAGCAGGTCAGACAGTGTCTATGGACAGAGTAACACACACAAAATGCTGGAGGATCTCAGCAGGGCAGACAGTGTCTATGATCAGAGTAACACACACAAATGCTGGAGCAACTCAGCAGGTCAGACATTGTCTACGGACTGACTAACACACACAAAATGCTGGAGGAACTCAGCAGGTCAGACAGTGTCTATAAACAGATTGACACACACAAAATGCTGTAGGAACTCAGCAGGTCAGACAGTGTATATGCTCAGAGTAACACACATAAAAAGCTGGAGGAACTCAACAAGTCAGACAGTGTCTACGGACAGAGTAACACACACAAAATGCTGGATGAACTCAGCAGGGCAGAGAGTGTCTATGGACAGAGTAACACACACAAAATGCTGGAGGAACTCAGCAGCTCATACAGTGTATATTGACAGCGTAACATACACAAAATGCCGGTGGAACTCAGCAGGCCAGACTGTGTCTATGCACAGAGTAACACACTGAAAATGCTGGAGGAACTCAGCAGGTCAGCCATTATCTATGGTCAGAGTAACACACACAAAATGCTGGAGGAACTCTGCAGGTCAGCCAATATTTATGGTCAGAGTAACACACCCAAAATGCTTGAGGAACTCAGCAGGTCAGACAGTGTCTATGGACAGAGTAACACACACAAAATGCTGGAGGATCTCAGCAGGGCAGACAGTGTCTATGATCAGAGTAACACACACAAATGCTGGAGCAACTCAGCAGGTCAGACATTGTCTACGGACTGACTAACACACACAAAATGCTGGAGGAACTCAGCAGGTCAGACAGTGTCTGTAAACAGATTGACACACACAAAATGCTGTAGGAACTCAGCAGGTCAGACAGTGTATATGCTCAGAGAAACACACATAAAATGCTGGAGGAACTCAGCAAGTCAGACAGTGTCTACGGACAGAGTAACACACACAAAATGCTGGATGAACTCAGCAGGGCAGACAGTGTCTATGGACAGAGTAACACACACAAAATGCTGGAGGAACTCAGCAGGTCAGACAGAGTCTATGTTCAGAGTAACACACACAAAATGCTGGAGGAACTCAGCAGCTCATACAGTGTATATTGACAGAGTAACACACACAAAATGCCGGTGGAACTCAGCAGGCTAGACTGTGTCTATGGACAGAGTAACACACCGAAAATGCTGGAGGAACTCAACAGGTCAGCCAATATCTATGGTCAGAGTAACACACACAAAATGCTGGAGGAACTCAGCAGGTCAGACAGTGTCGATGGACAGAGTAACACACACAAAATGCTGGAGGAACTCGGCAGGTCAGACAGTGTCTATGGACAGAGTAACACACACAAAATGCTGGAGGAACTCAGCAGGTCAGACAGTGTCTATGGACAGATTGACACACACAAAATGCTGTACGAACTCAGCAGGTCAGACTGTGTCTATGGACAGAGTAACACACCGAAAATGCTGGCAGAACTCAGCAGGTCAGCCAATATCTATGGTCAGAGTAACACACACAAAATGCTGGAGGAACTCAGCAGATCAGACTGTGTATATGGACAGAGTAACACAGACAAAATGCCAGAAGAACTCAGCATGTCAGACAGTGTATATTGTCAGAGTAACACGCACAAAATGCTGGAGGAACTCAGCAAGTCAGACAGTGTCTACGGACAGAGTAACACACACAAAATGCTTGATGAACTCAGCAGGTCAGACAGTGTCTATGAACCGATTAATACACAGAAAATGCTGGATGAACTCAGCAGGGCAGACAGTGTCTATTGACAGAGTAACACACACAATATGCTGGATGAACTCAGCAGGTCAGACAGTGTATACAGTCAGAGTAACAGAGACAAAATGCCGGAGGAACTCAGCATGTCAGACATTGTCTACGGACTGACTAACACACACAAAATGCTGGAGGAACTCAGCAGGTCAGAGAGTGTCTATGGACAGAGTAACACGCACAAAATGCTGGAGGAACTCAGCAGGTCAGACAGAGTCTATGGACAGATTGACACACACAAAATGCTGTACGAACTCAGCAGGTCAGACTGTGTCTATGGACAGAGTAACACACCGAAAATGCTGGAGGAACTCAGCAGGTCAGACAGTATCTATGGACAGAGTAACACACACAAAATGCTGGAGGAACTCAGCAGGTCAGACAGTGTATATGGACAGAGTAACACACACAAAATGCCGGAGGAACTCAGCATGTCAGACAGTGTATATGGTCAGAGTAACACACACAAAATGCTGGAGGAACTCAGCAAGTCAGACAGTGTCTACGGACAGAGTAACACACACAAAATGCTTGATGAACTCAGCAGGTCAGACAGTGTCTATGAACCGATTAATACACAGAAAATGCTGGATGAACTCAGCAGGGCAGACAGTGTCTATTGACAGAGTAACACACACAATATGCTGGATGAACTCAGCAGGTCAGACAGTGTATACAGTCAGAGTAACAGAGACAAAATGCCGGAGGAACTCAGCATGTCAGACATTGTCTACGGACTGACTAACACACACAAAATGCTGGAGGAACTCAGCAGGTCAGAGAGTGTCTATGGACAGAGTAACACGCACAAAATGCTGGAGGAACTCAGCAGGTCAGACAGAGTCTATGGTCAGAGTAACACACACAAAATGCTGGAGGAACTCAGCAGCTCATACAGTGTATATTGACAGCGTAACATACAAAATGCCGGTGGAACTCAGCAGGCCAGACTGTGTCTATGGACAGAGTAACACACCGAAAATGCTGGAGGAACTCAGCAGGTCAGCAATTATCTATGGTCAGAGTAACACACACAAAATGCTGGAGGAACACTGCAGGTCAGCCAATATTTATGGTCAGAGTAACACACCCAAAATGCTTGAGGAACTCAGCAGGTCAGACAGTGTCTATGGACAGAGTAACACACACAAAATGCTGGAGGATCTCAGCAGGGCAGACAGTGTCTATGATCAGAGTAACACACACAAATGCTGGAGCAACTCAGCAGGTCAGACAGTGTATATGGACAGAGTAACACACACAAATTGCCGGAGGAACTCAGCATGACAGACAGTGTATATGGTCAGAGTAACACACACAAAATGCTGGAGGAACTCAGCAAGTCAGACAGTGTCTACGGACAGAGTAACACACACAAAATGCTTGATGAACTCAGCAGGTCAGACAGTGTCTATGAACAGAGTAATACACAGAAAATGCTGGATGAACTCAGCAGGGCAGACAGTGTCTATTGACAGAGTAACACACACAATATGCTGGATGAACTCAGCAGGTCAGACAGTGTATACGGTCAGAGTAACAGAGACAAAATGCCGGAGGAACTCAGCATGTCAGACATTGTCTACGGACTGACTAACACACACAAAATGCTGGAGGAACTCAGCAGGTCAGAGAGTGTCTATGGACAGAGTAACACGCACAAAATGCTGGAGGAACTCAGCAGTTCAGTCAGTGTCTATGGTCAGAGTAACACACACAAAATGCTGGAGGAACTCAGCAGGTCAGACAGTGTCGATGGACAGAGTAACACACACAAAATGCTGGAGGAACTCGGCAGGTCAGACAGTGTCTATGGACAGAGTAACACACACAAAATGCTGGAGGAACTCAGCAGATCAGACTGTGTATATGGACAGAGTAACACAGACAAAATGCCAGAAGAACTCAGCATGTCAGACAGTGTATATTGTCAGAGTAACACGCAAAAAATGCTGGAGGAACTCAGCAGGTCAGACAGTATCTATGGACAGAGTAACACACACAAAATGCTGGAGGAACTCAGCAGGTCAGACAGTGTATATGGACAGAGTAACACACACAAAATGCCGGAGGAACTCAGCATGTCAGACAGTGTATATGGTCAGAGTAACACACACAAAATGCTGGAGGAACTCAGCAAGTCAGACAGTGTCTACGGACAGAGTAACACACACAAAATGCTTGATGAACTCAGCAGGTCAGACAGTGTCTATGAACAGAGTAATACACACAAAATGCTGGATGAACTCAGCGGGGCGGACAGTGTCTATTGACAGAGTAACACACACAATATGCTGGATGAACTCAGCAGGTCAGACAGTGTATACGGTCAGAGTAACAGAGACAAAATGCCGGAGGAACTCAGCATGTCAGACATTGTCTACGGACTGACTAACACACACAAAATGCTGGAGGAACTCAGCAGGTCAGAGAGTGTCTATGGACAGAGTAACACGCACAAAATGCTGGAGGAACTCAGCAGGTCAGACAGAGTCTATGGTCAGAGTAACACACACAAAATGCTGGAGGAACTCAGCAGCTCATACAGTGTATATTGACAGCGTAACATACACAAAATGCCGGTGGAACTCAGCAGGCCAGACTGTGTCTATGGACAGAGTAACACACCGAAAATGCTGGTGGAACTCAGCAGGTCAGCCATTATCTATGGTCAGAGTAACACACACAAAATGCTGGAGGAACTCTGCAGGTCAGCCAATATTTATGGTCAGAGTAACACACCCAAAATGCTTGAGGAACTCAGCAGGTCAGACAGTGTCTATGGACAGAGTAACACACATAAAATGCTGGAGGATCTCAGCAGGGCAGACAGTGTCTATGATCAGAGTAACACACACAAATGCTGGAGCAACTCAGCAGTTCAGACAGTGTATATGGACAGAGTAACACACACAAAATGCCGGAGGAACTCAGCATGTCAGACAGTGTATATGGTCAGAGTAACACACACAAAATGCTGGAGGAACTCAGCAAGTCAGACAGTGTCTACGGACAGAGTAACACACACAAAATGCTTGATGAACTCAGCAGGTCAGACAGTGTCTATGAACAGAGTAATACACACAAAATGCTGGATGAACTCAGCGGGGCAGACAGTGTCTATTGACAGAGTAACACACACAATATGCTGGATGAACTCAGCAGGTCAGACAGTGTATACGGTCAGAGTAACAGAGACAAAATGCCGGAGGAACTCAGCATGTCAGACATTGTCTACGGACTGACTAACACACACAAAATGCTGGAGGAACTCAGCAGGTCAGAGAGTGTCTATGGACAGAGTAACACGCACAAAATGCTGGAGGAACTCAGCAGGTCAGACAGAGTCTATGGTCAGAGTAACACACACAAAATGCTGGAGGAACTCAGCAGCTCATACAGTGTATATTGACAGCGTAACATACACAAAATGCCGGTGGAACTCAGCAGGCCAGACTGTGTCTATGGACAGAGTAACACACCGAAAATGCTGGTGGAACTCAGCAGGTCAGCCATTATCTATGGTCAGAGTAACACACACAAAATGCTTGAGGAACTCAGCAGGTCAGACAGTGTCTATGGACAGAGTAACACACATAAAATGCTGGAGGATCTCAGCAGGGCAGACAGTGTCTATGATCAGAGTAACACACACAAATGCTGGAGCAACTCAGCAGGTCAGACAGTGTATATGGACAGAGTAACACACACAAAATGCCGGAGGAACTCAGCATGTCAGACAGTGTATATGGTCAGAGTAACACACACAAAATGCTGGAGGAACTCAGCAAGTCAGACAGTGTCTACGGACAGAGTAACACACACAAAATGCTTGATGAACTCAGCAGGTCAGACAGTGTCTATGAACAGAGTAATACACAGAAAATGCTGGATGAACTCAGCAGGGCAGACAGTGTCTGTTGACAGAGTAACACACACAATATGCTGGATGAACTCAGCAGGTCAGACAGTGTATACGGTCAGAGTAACAGAGACAAAATGCCGGAGGAACTCAGCATGTCAGACATTGTCTACGGACTGACTAACACACACAAAATGCTGGAGGAACTCAGCAGGTCAGAGAGTGTCTATGGACAGAGTAACACGCACAAAATGCTGGAGGAACTCAGCAGGTCAGACAGAGTCTATGGTCAGAGTAACACACACAAAATGCTGGAGGAACTCAGCAGCTCATACAGTGTATATTGACAGCGTAACATACACAAAATGCCGGTGGAACTCAGCAGGCCAGACTGTGTCTATGGACAGAGTAACACACCGAAAATGCTGGAGGAACTCAGCAGGTCAGCCATTATCTATGGTCAGAGTAACACACACAAAATGCTGGAGGAACTCTGCAGGTCAGCCAATATTTATGGTCAGAGTAACACACCCAAAATGCTTGAGGAACTCAGCAGGTCAGACAGTGTCTATGGACAGAGTAACACACACAAAATGCTGGAGGATCTCAGCAGGGCAGACAGTGTCTATAAACAGATTGACACACACAAAATGCTGTAGGAACTCAGCAGGTCAGACAGTGTATATGCTCAGAGTAACACACATAAAATGCTGGAGGAACTCAACAAGTCAGACAGTGTCTACGGACAGAGTAACACACACAAAATGCTGGATGAACTCAGCAGGGCAGACAGTGTCTATGGACAGAGTAACACACACAAAATGCTGGAGGAACTCAGCAGCTCATACAGTGTATATTGACAGCGTAACATACACAAAATGCCGGTGGAACTCAGCAGGCCAGACTGTGTCTATGCACAGAGTAACACACTGAAAATGCTGGAGGAACTCAGCAGGTCAGCCATTATCTATGGTCAGAGTAACACACACAAAATGCTGGAGGAACTCTGCAGGTCAGCCAATAATTATGGTCAGAGTAACACACCCAAAATGCTTGAGGAACTCAGCAGGTCAGACAGTGTCTATGGACAGAGTAACACACACAAAATGCTGGAGGATCTCAGCAGGGCAGACAGTGTCTATGATCAGAGTAACACACACAAATGCTGGAGCAACTCAGCAGGTCAGACAGTGTATATGGACAGAGTAACACACACAAAATGCCGGAGGAACTCAGCATGTCAGACAGTGTATATGGTCAGAGTAACACACACAAAATGCTGGAGGAACTCAGCAAGTCAGACAGTGTCTACGGACAGAGTAACACACACAAAATGCTGTAGGAACTCAGCAGGTCAGACAGTGTATATGCTCAGAGTAACACACATAAAATGCTGGAGGAACTCAACAAGTCAGACAGTGTCTACGGACAGAGTAACACACACAAAATGCTGGATGAACTCAGCAGGGCAGACAGTGTCTATGGACAGAGTAACACACACAAAATGCTGGAGGAACTCAGCAGCTCATACAGTGTATATTGACAGCGTAACATACACAAAATGCCGGTGGAACTCAACAGGCCAGACTGTGTCTATGCACAGAGTAACACACTGAAAATGCTGGAGGAACTCAGCAGGTCAGCCATTATCTATGGTCAGAGTAACACACACAAAATGCTGGAGGAACTCTGCAGGTCAGCCAATATTTATGGTCAGAGTAACACACCCAAAATGCTTGAGGAACTCAGCAGGTCAGACAGTGTCTATGGACAGAGTAACACACACAAAATGCTGGAGGATCTCAGCAGGGCAGACAGTGTCTATGATCAGAGTAACACACACAAATGCTGGAGCAACTCAGCAGGTCAGACATTGTCTACGGACTGACTAACACACACAAAATGCTGGAGGAACTCAGCAGGTCAGACAGTGTCTATAAACAGATTGACACACACAAAATGCTGTAGGAACTCAGCAGGTCAGACAGTGTATATGCTCAGAGTAACACACATAAAATGCTGGAGGAACTCAGCAAGTCAGACAGTGTCTACGGACAGAGTAACACACACAAGATGCTGGATGAACTCAGCAGGGCAGACAGTGTCTATGGACAGAGTAACACACACAAAATGCCGGAGGAACTCAGCATGTCAGACATTGTCTACGGACTGACTAACACACACAAAATGCTGGAGGAACTCAGCAGGTCAGAGAGTGTCTATGGACAGAGTAACACGCACAAAATGCTGGAGGAACTCAGCAGGTCAGACAGAGTCTATGGTCAGAGTAACACACACAAAATGCTGGAGGAACTCAGCAGCTCATACAGTGTATATTGACAGCGTAACATACACAAAATGCCGGTGGAACTCAGCAGGCCAGACTGTGTCTATGGACAGAGTAACACACCGAAAATGCTGGAGGAACTCAGCAGGTCAGCCATTATCTATGGTCAGAGTAACACACACAAAATGCTGGAGGAACTCAGCAGGTCAGACAGTGTCTATGGACAGAGTAACACACATAAAATGCTGGAGGATCTCAGCAGGGCAGACAGTGTCTATGATCAGAGTAACACACACAAATGCTGGAGCAACTCAGCAGGTCAGACAGTGTATATGGACAGAGTAACACACACAAAATGCCGGAGGAACTCAGCATGTCAGACAGTGTATATGGTCAGAGTAACACACACAAAATGCTGGAGGAACTCAGCAAGTCAGACAGTGTCTACGGACAGAGTAACACACACAAAATGCTGTAGGAACTCAGCAGGTCAGACAGTGTATATGCTCAGAGTAACACACATAAAATGCTGGAGGAACTCAACAAGTCAGACAGTGTCTACGGACAGAGTAACACACACAAAATGCTGGATGAACTCAGCAGGGCAGACAGTGTCTATGGACAGAGTAACACACACAAAATGCTGGAGGAACTCAGCAGCTCATACAGTGTATATTGACAGCGTAACATACACAAAATGCCGGTGGAACTCAGCAGGCCAGACTGTGTCTATGCACAGAGTAACACACTGAAAATGCTGGAGGAACTCAGCAGGTCAGCCATTATCTATGGTCAGAGTAACACACACAAAATGCTGGAGGAACTCTGCAGGTCAGCCAATATTTATGGTCAGAGTAACACACCCAAAATGCTTGAGGAACTCAGCAGGTCAGACAGTGTCTATGGACAGAGTAACACACACAAAATGCTGGAGGATCTCAGCAGGGCAGACAGTGTCTATGATCAGAGTAACACACACAAATGCTGGAGCAACTCAGCAGGTCAGACATTGTCTACGGACTGACTAACACACACAAAATGCTGGAGGAACTCAGCAGGTCAGACAGTGTCTATAAACAGATTGACACACACAAAATGCTGTAGGAACTCAGCAGGTCAGACAGTGTATATGCTCAGAGTAACACACATAAAATGCTGGAGGAACTCAGCAAGTCAGACAGTGTCTACGGACAGAGTAACACACACAAAATGCTGGATGAACTCAGCAGGGCAGACAGTGTCTATGGACAGAGTAACACACACAAAATGCCGGAGGAACTCAGCATGTCAGACATTGTCTACGGACTGACTAACACACACAAAATGCTGGAGGAACTCAGCAGGTCAGAGAGTGTCTATGGACAGAGTAACACGCACAAAATGCTGGAGGAACTCAGCAGGTCAGACAGAGTCTATGGTCAGAGTAACACACACAAAATGCTGGAGGAACTCAGCAGCTCATACAGTGTATATTGACAGCGTAACATACACAAAATGCCGGTGGAACTCAGCAGGCCAGACTGTGTCTATGGACAGAGTAACACACCGAAAATGCTGGAGGAACTCAGCAGGTCAGCCATTATCTATGGTCAGAGTAACACACACAAAATGCTGGAGGAACTCTGCAGGTCAGCCAATATTTATGGTCAGAGTAACACACATAAAATGCTGGAGGAACTCAACAAGTCAGACAGTGTCTACGGACAGAGTAACACACACAAAATGCTGGATGAACTCAGCAGGGCAGACAGTGTCTATGGACAGAGTAACACACACAAAATGCTGGAGGAACTCAGCAGCTCATACAGTGTATATTGACAGCGTAACATACACAAAATGCCGGTGGAACTCAGCAGGCCAGACTGTGTCTATGCACAGAGTAACACACTGAAAATGCTGGAGGAACTCAGCAGGTCAGCCATTATCTATGGTCAGAGTAACACACACAAAATGCTGGAGGAACTCTGCAGGTCAGCCAATATTTATGGTCAGAGTAACACACCCAAAATGCTTGAGGAACTCAGCAGGTCAGACAGTGTCTATGGACAGAGTAACACACATAAAATGCTGGAGGATCTCAGCAGGGCAGACAGTGTCTATGATCAGAGTAACACACACAAATGCTGGAGCAACTCAGCAGGTCAGACAGTGTATATGGACAGAGTAACACACACAAAATGCCGGAGGAACTCAGCATGTCAGACAGTGTATATGGTCAGAGTAACACACACAAAATGCTGGAGGAACTCAGCAAGTCAGACAGTGTCTACGGACAGAGTAACACACACAAAATGCTGTAGGAACTCAGCAGGTCAGACAGTGTATATGCTCAGAGTAACACACATAAAATGCTGGAGGAACTCAACAAGTCAGACAGTGTCTACGGACAGAGTAACACACACAAAATGCTGGATGAACTCAGCAGGGCAGACAGTGTCTATGGACAGAGTAACACACACAAAATGCTGGAGGAACTCAGCAGCTCATACAGTGTATATTGACAGCGTAACATACACAAAATGCCGGTGGAACTCAGCAGGCCAGACTGTGTCTATGCACAGAGTAACACACTGAAAATGCTGGAGGAACTCAGCAGGTCAGCCATTATCTATGGTCAGAGTAACACACACAAAATGCTGGAGGAACTCTGCAGGTCAGCCAATATTTATGGTCAGAGTAACACACCCAAAATGCTTGAGGAACTCAGCAGGTCAGACAGTGTCTATGGACAGAGTAACACACACAAAATGCTGGAGGATCTCAGCAGGGCAGACAGTGTCTATGATCAGAGTAACACACACAAATGCTGGAGCAACTCAGCAGGTCAGACATTGTCTACGGACTGACTAACACACACAAAATGCTGGAGGAACTCAGCAGGTCAGACAGTGTCTATAAACAGATTGACACACACAAAATGCTGTAGGAACTCAGCAGGTCAGACAGTGTATATGCTCAGAGTAACACACATAAAATGCTGGAGGAACTCAGCAAGTCAGACAGTGTCTACGGACAGAGTAACACACACAAAATGCTGGATGAACTCAGCAGGGCAGACAGTGTCTATGGACAGAGTAACACACACAAAATGCTGGAGGAACTCAGCAGGTCAGACAGAGTCTATGTTCAGAGTAACACACACAAAATGCTGGAGGAACTCAGCAGCTCATACAGTGTATATTGACAGCGTAACATACACAAAATGCCGGTGGAACTCAGCAGGCCAGACTGTGTCTATGCACAGAGTAACACACTGAAAATGCTGGAGGAACTCAGCAGGTCAGCCATTATCTATGGTCAGAGTAACACACACAAAATGCTGGAGGAACTCTGCAGGTCAGCCAATATTTATGGTCAGAGTAACACACCCAAAATGCTTGAGGAACTCAGCAGGTCAGACAGTGTCTATGGACAGAGTAACACACATAAAATGCTGGAGGATCTCAGCAGGGCAGACAGTGTCTATGATCAGAGTAACACACACAAATGCTGGAGCAACTCAGCAGGTCAGACAGTGTATATGGACAGAGTAACACACACAAAATGCCGGAGGAACTCAGCATGTCAGACAGTGTATATGGTCAGAGTAACACACACAAAATGCTGGAGGAACTCAGCAAGTCAGACAGTGTCTACGGACAGAGTAACACACACAAAATGCTGTAGGAACTCAGCAGGTCAGACAGTGTATATGCTCAGAGTAACACACATAAAATGCTGGAGGAACTCAACAAGTCAGACAGTGTCTACGGACAGAGTAACACACACAAAATGCTGGATGAACTCAGCAGGGCAGACAGTGTCTATGGACAGAGTAACACACACAAAATGCTGGAGGAACTCAGCAGCTCATACAGTGTATATTGACAGCGTAACATACACAAAATGCCGGTGGAACTCAGCAGGCCAGACTGTGTCTATGCACAGAGTAACACACTGAAAATGCTGGAGGAACTCAGCAGGTCAGCCATTATCTATGGTCAGAGTAACACACACAAAATGCTGGAGGAACTCTGCAGGTCAGCCAATATTTATGGTCAGAGTAACACACCCAAAATGCTTGAGGAACTCAGCAGGTCAGACAGTGTCTATGGACAGAGTAACACACACAAAATGCTGGAGGATCTCAGCAGGGCAGACAGTGTCTATGATCAGAGTAACACACACAAATGCTGGAGCAACTCAGCAGGTCAGACATTGTCTACGGACTGACTAACACACACAAAATGCTGGAGGAACTCAGCAGGTCAGACAGTGTCTATAAACAGATTGACACACACAAAATGCTGTAGGAACTCAGCAGGTCAGACAGTGTATATGCTCAGAGTAACACACATAAAATGCTGGAGGAACTCAGCAAGTCAGACAGTGTCTACGGACAGAGTAACACACACAAAATGCTGGATGAACTCAGCAGGGCAGACAGTGTCTATGGACAGAGTAACACACACAAAATGCTGGAGGAACTCAGCAGGTCAGACAGAGTCTATGTTCAGAGTAACACACAAAAAATGCTGGAGGAACTCAGCAGCTCATACAGTGTATATTGACAGAGTAACACACACAAAATGCCGGTGGAACTCAGCAGGCTAGACTGTGTCTATGGACAGAGTAACACACCGAAAATGCTGGAGGAACTCAACAGGTCAGCCAATATCTATGGTCAGAGTAACACACACAAAATGCTGGAGGAACTCAGCAGGTCAGACAGTGTCGATGGACAGAGTAACACACACAAAATGCTGGAGGAACTCGGCAGGTCAGACAGTGTCTATGGACAGAGTAACACACACAAAATGCTGGAGGAACTCAGCAGGTCAGACAGTGTCTATGGACAGATTGACACACACAAAATGCTGTACGAACTCAGCAGGTCAGACTGTGTCTATGGACAGAGTAACACACCGAAAATGCTGGCAGAACTCAGCAGGTCAGCCAATATCTATGGTCAGAGTAACACACACAAAATGCTGGAGGAACTCAGCAGATCAGACTGTGTATATGGACAGAGTAACACAGACAAAATGCCAGAAGAACTCAGCATGTCAGACAGTGTATATTGTCAGAGTAACACGCAAAAAATGCTGGAGGAACTCAGCAGGTCAGACAGTATCTATGGACAGAGTAACACACACAAAATGCTGGAGGAACTCAGCAGGTCAGACAGTGTATATGGACAGAGTAACACACACAAAATGCCGGAGGAACTCAGCATGTCAGACAGTGTATATGGTCAGAGTAACACACACAAAATGCTGGAGGAACTCAGCAAGTCAGACAGTGTCTACGGACAGAGTAACACACACAAAATGCTTGATGAACTCAGCAGGTCAGACAGTGTCTATGAACCGAGTAATACACAGAAAATGCTGGATGAACTCAGCAGGGCAGACAGTTTCTATTGACAGAGTAACACACACAATATGCTGGATGAACTCAGCAGATCAGACAGTGTATACAGTCAGAGTAACAGAGACAAAATGCCGGAGGAACTCAGCATGTCAGACATTGTCTACGGACTGACTAACACACACAAAATGCTGGAGGAACTCAGCAGGTCAGAGAGTGTCTATGGACAGAGTAACACGCACAAAATGCTGGAGGAACTCAGCAGGTCAGACAGAGTCTATGGTCAGAGTAACACACACAAAATGCTGGAGGAACTCAGCAGCTCATACAGTGTATATTGACAGCGTAACATACAAAATGCCAGTGGAACTCAGCAGGCCAGACTGTGTCTATGGACAGAGTAACACACCGAAAATGCTGGAGGAACTCAGCAGGTCAGCCATTATCTATGGTCAGAGTAACACACACAAAATGCTGGAGGATCTCTGCAGGTCAGCCAATATTTATGGTCAGAGTAACACACCCAAAATGCTTGAGGAACTCAGCAGGTCAGACAGTGTCTATGGACAGAGTAACACACACAAAATGCAGGAGGATCTCAGCAGGGCAGACAGTGTCTATGATCAGAGTAACACACACAAATGCTGGAGCAACTCAGCAGGTCAGACAGTGTATATGGACAGAGTAACACACACAAAATGCCGGAGGAACTCAGCATGTCAGACAGTGTATATGGTCAGAGTAACACACACAAAATGCTGGTGGAACTCAGCAAGTCAGACAGTGTCTACGGACAGAGTAACACACACAAAATGCTTGATGAACTCAGCAGGTCAGACAGTGTCTATGAACAGAGTAATACACAGAAAATGCTGGATGAACTCAGCAGGGCAGACAGTGTCTATTGACAGAGTAACACACACAATATGCTGGATGAACTCAGCAGGTCAGACAGTGTATACGGTCAGAGTAACAGAGACAAAATGCCGGAGGAACTCAGCATGTCAGACATTGTCTACGGACTGACTAACACACACAAAATGCTGGAGGAACTCAGCAGGTCAGAGAGTGTCTATGGACAGAGTAACACGCACAAAATGCTGGAGGAACTCAGCAGGTCAGACAGAGTCTATGGTCAGAGTAACACACACAAAATGCTGGAGGAACTCAGCAGCTCATACAGTGTATATTGACAGCGTAACATACACAAAATGCCGGTGGAACTCAGCAGACCAGACTGTGTCTATGGACAGAGTAACACACCGAAAATGCTGGAGGAACTCAGCAGGTCAGCCATTATCTATGGTCAGAGTAACACACACAAAATGCTGGAGGAACTCTGCAGGTCAGCCAATATTTATGGTCAGAGTAACACACCCAAAATGCTTGAGGAACTCAGCAGGTCAGACAGTGTCTATGGACAGAGTAACACACACAAAATGCTGGAGGATCTCAGCAGGGCAGACAGTGTCTATGATCAGAGTAACACACACAAATGCTGGAGCAACTCAGCAGGTCAGACATTGTCTACGGACTGACTAACACACACAAAATGCTGGAGGAACTCAGCAGGTCAGACAGTGTCTATAAACAGATTGACACACACAAAATGCTGTAGGAACTCAGCAGGTCAGACAGTGTATATGCTCAGAGTAACACACATAAAATGCTGGAGGAACTCAGCAAGTCAGACAGTGTCTACGGACAGAGTAACACACACAAAATGCTGGATGAACTCAGCAGGGCAGACAGTGTCTATGGACAGAGTAACACACACAAAATGCTGGAGGAACTCAGCAGGTCAGACAGAGTCTATGTTCAGAGTAACACACACAAAATGCTGGAGGAACTCAGCAGCTCATACAGTGTATATTGACAGAGTAACACACACAAAATGCCGGTGGAACTCAGCAGGCTAGACTGTGTCTATGGACAGAGTAACACACCGAAAATGCTGGAGGAACTCAGCAGATCAGACTGTGTATATGGACAGAGTAACACAGACAAAATACCAGAAGAACTCAGCATGTCAGACAGTGTATATTGTCAGAGTAACACGCAAAAAATGCTGGAGGAACTCAGCAGGTCAGACAGTGTCTATGGACAGAGTAACACACACAAAATGCTGGAGGAACTCAGCAGGTCAGACAGTGTATATGGACAGAGTAACACACACAAAATGCCGGAGGAACTCAGCATGTCAGACAGTGTATATGGTCAGAGTAACACACACAAAATGCTGGAGGAACTCAGCAAGTCAGACAGTGTCTACGGACAGAGTAACACACACAAAATGCTTGATGAACTCAGCAGGTCAGACAGTGTCTATGAACAGAGTAATACACAGAAAATGCTGGATGAACTCAGCAGGGCAGACAGTGTCTATTGACAGAGTAACACACACAATATGCTGGATGAACTCAGCAGGTCAGACAGTGTATACGGTCAGAGTAACAGAGACAAAATGCCGGAGGAACTCAGCAGGTCAGACAGTGTCTATAAACAGATTGACACACAAAAAATGCTGTAGGAACTTTGCAGCTCAGACGGTGTATATTGACAGAGTAACACACACAAAATGCTGGAGGAACTCAGCAGGTCAGACAGTGTCTATAAACAGATTGACACACACAAAATGCTGTAGGAACTTTGCAGCTCAGACGGTGTATATTGACAGAGTAACACACACAAAATGCTGGAGGATCTCAGCAGGTCAGACAGTGTCTATGGTCAGAATAACACACACAAATGCTGGAGCAACTCAGCAGGTCACACATTGTCTACGGACTGACTAACACACACAAAATGCTGGAGGAACTCAGCAGGTCAGACAGTGTCTATGGACAGAGTAACACACCGAAAATGCTGGAGGAACTCAGCAGGTCAGCCAATATCTATGGTCAGAGTAACACACACAAAATGCTGGAGGAACTCAGCAGATCAGACTGTGCACATGGACAGAATAACACACACAAAATGCTGGAGGAACTCAGCAGGTCAGACAGTGTCTACGGACAGAGTAACACCCAGAAAATGCTGGATGATCTCAGCAGATCAGACAGTGTCTATGGACAGAGTAATACACAGAAAATGCTGGATGAACTCAGCAGATCAGACAGTGTCTATTGTCAGAGTAACACACAGAATATGGTGGATGAACTCAGCAGGTAAGACAGTGTCTATTGACACACACAATATGCTGGATGAACTCAGCAGATCAGACAGTGTCTATTGACAGAGTAACACACAGAATATGGTGGATGAACTCAGCAGGTCAGACTGTGTCTATGGACAGAGTAACACACCGAAAATGCTGGAGGAACTCAGCAAGTCAGACATTGTCTACGGACAGACTAACACACACAAAATGCTGGAGGAACTCAGCAGGTCAGACAGTGTCTATAAACAGATTGACACACACAAAATGCTGTCGGAACTTTGCAGCTCAGACGGTGTATATTGACAGAGTAACACACACAAAATGCTGGAGGAACTCAGCAGGTCAGACAGTGTCTATAAACAGATTGACACACACAAAATGCTGTAGGAACTTTGCAGCTCAGACGGTGTCTATGGACAGAGTTACACACAGAAAATGTTGGAGGAACTCAGCAGGTCAGCCAATATCTATGGTCAGAGTAACACACACAAAATGCTGGAGGAACTCAGCAGATCAGACGGTGCACATGGACAGAGTAACACACACAAAATGCTGGAGGAACTCAGCATGTCAGACAGAGTCTATGGTCAGAGTAATACACACAAAATGCTGGAGGAACTCAGAAGGTCAGACAGTGTCTACGGACAGAGTAACACACAGAAAATGCTGGATGATCTCAGCAGATCAGACAGTGTCTATGGACAGAGTAATACACAGAAAATGCTGGATGAACTCAGCAGGTCAGACAGTGTCTATTGACAGAGTAACACACGCAAAATGCTGGAGGAACTCAGCAGGTCAGACAGTGTATATGGACAGAGTAACACACACAAAATGCTGGAGGTACTCAGTAGGTCGGACAGTGTCTATGAACAGAGTATTACACAGAAAATGCTGGATGAACTCAGCAGGGCAGACAGTGTCTATTGACAGAGTAACACACACAATATGCTGGATGAACTCAGCAGGTCAGACAGAGTATATGGTCAGAGTAACAGAGACAAAATGCCGGAGGAACTCAGCATGTCAGACATTGTTACGGACTGACTAACACACACAAAATGCTGGAGGAACTCAGCAGGTCAGACAGTGTCTATAAACAGATTGACACACACAAAATGCTGTAGGAACTTTGCAGCTCAGACGGTGTATATTGACAAAGTAACACACACAAAATGCTGGAGGAACTCAGCAGGTCAGACAGTGTCTATAAACAGATTGACACACACAAAATGCTGTAGGAACTTTGCAGCTCAGACGGTGTATACTGACAGACTAACACACACAAAATGCTGGAGGAACTTTGCAGCTCAGACAGTGTATATTGACAGACTAACCCACACAAAATGCTGGAGGATCTCAGCAGGTCAGACAGTGTCTATGGTCAGAGTAACACACACAAATGCTGGAGCAACTCAGCAGGTCACACATTGTCTACGGACTGACTAACACACACAAAATGCTGGAGGAACTCAGCTGGTCAGACAGTGTCTATGTACAGAGTAACACACCGAAAATGCTGGAGGAACTCAGCAGGTCAGCCAATATCTATGGTCAGAGTAACACACACAAATGCTGGAGGAACTCAGCAGATCAGACTGTGCACATGGACAGAATAACACACACAAAATGCTGGAGGAACTCAGCAGGTCAGACAGTGTCTACGGACAGAGTAACACACAGAAAATGCTGGATGATCTCAGCAGATCAGACAGTGTCTATGGTCAGAGTAACACGCAGAAACTGCTGGATGAACTCAGCAGATCAGACAGTGTCTATGGACAGAGTAATACACAGAAAATGCTGGATGAACTCAGCAGATCAGACAGTGTCTATTGACAGAGTAACACACAGAATATGGTGGATGAACTCAGCAGGTCATTCTGTGTCTATGGACAGAGTAACACACCGAAAATGCTGGAGGAACTCAGCAAGTCAGACAGTGTCTACGGACAGAGTAACACACACAAAATGATGGATGAACTCAGCAGGTAAGACAGTGTCTATTGACAGAGTAACACACACAATATGCTGGATAAACTCAGCAGGTCAGACAGTGTCTATGGACAGAGAAACACACCGAAAATGCTGGAGGAACTCAGCAAGTCAGCCAATATCTATGGTCAGAGTAACACACACAAAATGCTGGAGGAACTCAGCAGATCAGACTGTGCACATGGACAGAGTAACACACACAAAATGCTGGAGGAACTCAGCAGGTCAGACAGTGTCTACGGACCGAGTAACACACAGAAAATGCTGGATGATAGCAGATCAGACAGTGTCTATGGACAGAGTAATACACAGAAAATGCTGGATGAACTCAGCAGATCAGACAGTGTCTATTGACAGAGTAACACACAGAATATGGTGTATGAACTCAGCAGGTCAGACAGTGTCTATGGACAGAGTAACACAAACAAAATGCTGGAGGAACTCAGCAGTTCAGTCAGTGTCTATGTACAGAGTAACACACACAAAATGCCGGAGGAACTCAGCATGTCAGACAGTGTCTATGGACAGAGTAACACACACAAAATGCTGGTGGAACTCTGCAGGTCAGACAGTGTCTATGGTGAGAGTAACACACACAAAATGCTGGAGGAACTCAGCAGGTCAGAGAACGTCTACGGACTGAGTAACACACACAAAATGCTGGAGGAACTCAGCAGGTCAGTCACAGTCTATGGTCAGAGTAACACACACAAAATGCTGGAGGAACTCCGCAGCTCAGACAGTGTATATGGTCAGAGTAACACACACAAAATGCTGGAGGAACTCAGCAGGTCAGAGAGTGTCTATGGACAGAGTAACACGCACAAAATGCTGGAGCAACTCAGCAGGTCAGACAGAGTCTATGGTCAGAGTAACACACACAAAATGCTGGAGGAACTCAGCAGCTCAGACGGTGTATATTGACAGACTAACACACACAAAATGCTGGAGGATCTCAGCAGGTCAGACAGTGTCTATGGTCAGAGTAACACACACAAATGCTGGAGCAACTCAGCAGGTCACACATTGTCTACGGACTGACTAACACACACAAAATGCTGGAGGAACTCAGCAGGTCAGACAGTGTCTATGGACAGAGTAACACACCGAAAATGCTGGAGGAACTCAGCAGGTCAGCCAATATCTATGGTCAGAGTAACACACACAAATGCTGGAGGAACTCAGCAGATCAGACTGTGCACATGGAAAGAATAACACACACAAAATGCAGGAGGAACTCAGCAGGTCAGAGAGTGTCTACGGACAGAGTAAGACACACAAAATGCTGGAGGAACTCAGCAGGTCAGACAGTGTCTATGGTCAGAGTAACACACACAAAATGCTGGAGAAACTCAGCAGATCAGACTGTGCACATGGACAGAGTAACACACACAAAATGCTGGAGGAACTCAGCATGTCAGACAGTGTATATGGTCAGAGTAACACACACAAAATGCTGGAGGAACTCAGCAGGTCAGACAGTGTCTACGGACAGAGTAACACACAGAAAATGCTGGATGATCTCAGCAGATCAGACAGTGTCTATGGACAGAGTAATACACAGAAAATGCTCGATGAACTCAGCAGATCAGACAGTGTCTATTGACAGAGTAACACACAGAATATGGTGGATGAACTCAGCAGGTCAGACTGTGTCTATGGACAGAGTAACACACCGAAAATGCTGGAGGAACTCAGCAAGTCAGACAGTGTCTACGGACAGAGTAACACACACAAAATGCCGGAGTCACTCAGCATGTCAGACAGTGTATTTGGTCAGAGTAACACACACAAAATGCTGGAGGAACTCAGCAGTTCAGTCAGTGTCTATGGACAAAGTAACACACACAAAATGCTGGAGGAACTCAGCAGATCAGACAGTGTCTATGGACAGAGTAATACACAGAAAATGCTGGATGAACTCAGCAGATCAGACAGTGTCTATTGACAGAGTAACACACAGAATATGGTGGATGAACTCAGCAGGTCAGACTGTGTCAATGGACAGAGTATCACACCGAAAATGCTGGAGGAACTCAGCCAGTCAGACAGTGTCTACGGACAGAGTAACACACACAAAATGATGGATGAACTCAGCAGGTAAGACAGTGTCTATTGACAGAGTAACACACACAATATGCTGGATGAACTCAGCAGGTCAGACAGTGTCTATGAACAGAGTAACAGAGACAAAATGCTGGAGGAACTCAGCAGTTCAGTCAGTGTCTATGGACAAAGTAACACACACAAAATGCTGGAGGAACTCAGCAGGTCAGACAGTGTCTATGGACAGAGTAACCCACACAAAATGCCGGAGGAACTCAGCATGTCAGACATTGTCTACGGACTGACTAACACACACAAAATGCTGGAGGAACTCAGCAGGTCAGACAGTGTCTATGGACAGAGTAACACACCGAAAATGCTGGAGGAACTCAGCAGGTCAGCCAATATCTATGGTCAGAGTAACACACACAAAATGCTGGAGGAACTCAGCAGATCAGACTGTGCACATGGACAGAGTAACACACACAAAATGCTGGAGGAACTCAGCATGTCAGACAGTGTATATGGTCAGAGTAACACACACAAAATGCTGGAGGAACTCAGCAGGTCAGACAGTGTCTACGGACAGAGTAACACACAGAAAAAGCTGGATGATCTCAGCAGATCAGACAGTGTCTATGGACAGAGTAATACACAGAAAATGCTGGAAGAACTCAGCAGATCAGACAGTGTCTATTGACAGAGTAACACACAGAATATGGTGGATGAACTCAGCAGGTCAGACAGTGTCTACGGACAGAGTAACACACACAAAATGATGGATGAACTCAGCAGGTAAGACAGTGTCTATTGACACACACAATATGCTGGATGAACTCAGCAGGTCAGACAGTGTCTATGAACAGAGTAACAGAGACAAAATGCTGGAGGAACTCAGCAGTTCAGTCAGTGTCAATGGACAGAGTAATACACACAAAATGCTGGAGGTACTCAGCAGGTCAGACAGTGTCTATGGACAAAGTAACACACACAAAATGCTGGAGGAACTCAGCAGGTCAGACAGTGTATATGGACAGAGTAACACACAAAAAATGCCGGAGTCACTCAGCATGTCAGACAGTGTATATGGTCAGAGTAACACACACAAAATGCTGGAGGAACTCAGCAGGTCAGACAGTGTATATGGACAGAGTAACCCACACAAAATGCCGGAGGAACTTAGCATGTCAGACATTGTCTACGGACTGACTAACACACACAAAATGCTGGAGGAACTCAGCAGGTCAGACAGTGTCTATAAACAGATTGACACACACAAAATGCTGTAGGAACTTTGCAGCTCAGACGGTGTATATTGACAGAGTAACAAACACAAAATGCTGGAGGATACCAGCAGGTCAGACAGTATCTATGGTCAGAGTAACACACACAAATGCTGGAGCAACTCAGCAGGTCACACATTGTCTACGGACTGACTAACACACACAAAATGCTGGAGGAACTCAGCAGGTCAGACAGTGTCTATGGACAGAGTAACACACAGAAAATGTTGGAGGAACTCAGCAGGTCAGCCAATATCTATGGTCAGAGTAACACACACAAAATGCAGGAGGAAATCTGCATGTCAGACAGTGTCTACGGACAGAGTAACACACAAAAAATGCCGGAGTCACTCAGCAGGTCAGACAGTGTATATGGTCAGAGTAACACACACAAAATGCTGGAGGAACTCAGCAGATCAGACTGTGCACATGGACAGAATAACACACACAAAATGCAGGAGGAACTCAGCATGTCAGACAGTGTATTTGGTCAGAGTAACACACACAAAATGCTGGAGGAACTCAGCAGGTCAGACAGTGTCTACGGAGCGAGTAACACACAGAAAATGCTGGATGATCTCAGCAGATCAGACAGTGTCTATGGACAGAGTAATACACAGAAAATGCTGGATGAACTCAGCAGATCAGACAGTGTCTATTGACAGAGTAACACACAGAATATGGTGGATGAACTCAGCAGGTCAGACTGTGTCAATGGACAGAGTATCACACCGAAAATGCTGGAGGAACTCAGCCAGTCAGACAGTGTCTACGGACAGAGTAACACACACAAAATGATGGATGAACTCAGCAGGTAAGACAGTGTCTATTGACAGAGTAACACACACAATATGCTGGATGAACTCAGCAGGTCAGACAGTGTCTATGAACAGAGTAACAGAGACAAAATGCTGGAGGAACTCAGCAGTTCAGTCAGTGTCTATGGACAAAGTAACACACACAAAATGCTGGAGGAACTCAGCAGGTCAGACAGTGTCTATGGACAGAGTAACCCACACAAAATGCCGGAGGAACTCAGCATGTCAGACATTGTCTACGGACTGACTAACACACACAAAATGCTGGAGGAACTCAGAAGGTCAGACAGTGTCTATGGACAGAGTAACACACCGAAAATGCTGGAGGAACTCAGCAGGTCAGCCAATATCTATGGTCAGAGTAACACACACAAAATGCTGGAGGAACTCAGCAGATCAGACTGTGCACATGGACAGAGTAACACACACAAAATGCTGGAGGAACTCAGCATGTCAGACAGTGTATATGGTCAGAGTAACACACACAAAATGCTGGAGGAACTCAGCAGGTCAGACAGTGTCTACGGACAGAGTAACACACAGAAAAAGCTGGATGATCTCAGCAGATCAGACAGTGTCTATGGACAGAGTAATACACAGAAAATGCTGGAAGAACTCAGCAGATCAGACAGGGTCTATTGACAGAGTAACACACAGAATATGGTGGATGAACTCAGCAGGTCAGACAGTGTCTACGGACAGAGTAACACACACAAAATGATGGATGAACTCAGCAGGTAAGACAGTGTCTATTGACACACACAATATGCTGGATGAACTCAGCAGGTCAGACAGTGTCTATGAACAGAGTAACAGAGACAAAATGCTGGAGGAACTCAGCAGTTCAGTCAGTGTCTATGGACAAAATAACACACACAAAATGCTGGAGGAACTCAGCAGATCAGACAGTGTATATGGACAGAGTAACACACAAAAAATGCCGGAGTCACTCAGCATGTCAGACAGTGTATATGGTCAGAGTAACACACAAAAAATGCCGGAGTCACTCAGCATGTCAGACAGTGTATATGGACAGAGTAACCCACACAAAATGCTGGAGGAACTCAGCAGGTCAGACAGTGTCTATGGTCAGAGTAACACACACAAAATGCTGGAGAAACTCAGCAGATCAGACTGTGCACATGGACAGAGTAACACACACAAAATGCTGGAGGAACTCAGCATGTCAGACAGTGTATATGGTCAGAGTAACACACACAAAATGCTGGAGGAACTCAGCAGGTCAGACAGTGTCTACGGACAGAGTAACACACAGAAAATGCTGGATGATCTCAGCAGATCAGACAGTGTCTATGGACAGAGTAATACACAGAAAATGCTCGATGAACTCAGCAGATCAGACAGTGTCTATTGACAGAGTAACACACAGAATATGGTGGATGAACTCAGCAGGTCAGACTGTGTCTATGGACAGAGTAACACACCGAAAATGCTGGAGGAACTCAGCAAGTCAGACAGTGTCTACGGACAGAGTAACACACACAAAATGCCGGAGTCACTCAGCATGTCAGACAGTGTATTTGGTCAGAGTAACACACACAAAATGCTGGAGGAACTCAGCAGTTCAGTCAGTGTCTATGGACAAAGTAACACACACAAAATGCTGGAGGAACTCAGCAGATCAGACAGTGTCTATGGACAGAGTAATACACAGAAAATGCTGGATGAACTCAGCAGATCAGACAGTGTCTATTGACAGAGTAACACACAGAATATGGTGGATGAACTCAGCAGGTCAGACTGTGTCAATGGACAGAGTATCACACCGAAAATGCTGGAGGAACTCAGCCAGTCAGACAGTGTCTACGGACAGAGTAACACACACAAAATGATGGATGAACTCAGCAGGTAAGACAGTGTCTATTGACAGAGTAACACACACAATATGCTGGATGAACTCAGCAGGTCAGACAGTGTCTATGAACAGAGTAACAGAGACAAAATGCTGGAGGAACTCAGCAGTTCAGTCAGTGTCTATGGACAAAGTAACACACACAAAATGCTGGAGGAACTCAGCAGGTCAGACAGTGTCTATGGACAGAGTAACCCACACAAAATGCCGGAGGAACTCAGCATGTCAGACATTGTCTACGGACTGACTAACACACACAAAATGCTGGAGGAACTCAGCAGGTCAGACAGTGTCTATGGACAGAGTAACACACCGAAAATGCTGGAGGAACTCAGCAGGTCAGCCAATATCTATGGTCAGAGTAACACACACAAAATGCTGGAGGAACTCAGCAGATCAGACTGTGCACATGGACAGAGTAACACACACAAAATGCTGGAGGAACTCAGCATGTCAGACAGTGTATATGGTCAGAGTAACACACACAAAATGCTGGAGGAACTCAGCAGGTCAGACAGTGTCTACGGACAGAGTAACACACAGAAAAAGCTGGATGATCTCAGCAGATCAGACAGTGTCTATGGACAGAGTAATACACAGAAAATGCTGGAA
Organism: Hypanus sabinus; assembly: GCF_030144855.1. Taxonomy (NCBI): domain Eukaryota; kingdom Metazoa; phylum Chordata; class Chondrichthyes; order Myliobatiformes; family Dasyatidae; genus Hypanus; species Hypanus sabinus. The sequence continues at coordinate 674,317 of NW_026778924.1, forward strand.
GAACTCAGCAGATCAGACAGTGTCTATTGACAGAGTAACACACAGAATATGGTGGATGAACTCAGCAGGTCAGACAGTGTCTACGGACAGAGTAACACACACAAAATGATGGATGAACTCAGCAGGTAAGACAGTGTCTATTGACACACACAATATGCTGGATGAACTCAGCAGGTCAGACAGTGTCTATGAACAGAGTAACAGAGACAAAATGCTGGAGGAACTCAGCAGTTCAGTCAGTGTCTATGGACAAAGTAACACACACAAAATGCTGGAGGAACTCAGCAGGTCAGACAGTGTCTATGGACAGAGTAACACACAAAAAATGCCGGAGTCACTCAGCATGTCAGACAGTGTATATGGTCAGAGTAACACACACAAAATGCTGGAGGAACTCAGCAGGTCAGACAGTGTATATGGACAGAGTAACCCACACAAAATGCCGGAGGAACTTAGCATGTCAGACATTGTCTACGGACTGACTAACACACACAAAATGCTGGAGGAACTCAGCAGGTCAGACAGTGTCTATAAACAGATTGACACACACAAAATGCTGTAGGAACTTTGCAGCTCAGACGGTGTATATTGACAGAGTAACAAACACAAAATGCTGGAGGATACCAGCAGGTCAGACAGTATCTATGGTCAGAGTAACACACACAAATGCTGGAGCAACTCAGCAGGTCACACATTGTCTACGGACTGACTAACACACACAAAATGCTGGAGGAACTCAGCAGGTCAGACAGTGTCTATGGACAGAGTAACACACAGAAAATGTTGGAGGAACTCAGCAGGTCAGCCAATATCTATGGTCAGAGTAACACACACAAAATGCAGGAGGAAATCTGCATGTCAGACAGTGTCTACGGACAGAGTAACACACAAAAAATGCCGGAGTCACTCAGCAGGTCAGACAGTGTATATGGTCAGAGTAACACACACAAAATGCTGGAGGAACTCAGCAGATCAGACTGTGCACATGGACAGAATAACACACACAAAATGCAGGAGGAACTCAGCATGTCAGACAGTGTATTTGGTCAGAGTAACACACACAAAATGCTGGAGGAACTCAGCAGGTCAGACAGTGTCTACGGAGCGAGTAACACACAGAAAATGCTGGATGATCTCAGCAGATCAGACAGTGTCTATGGACAGAGTAATACACAGAAAATGCTGGATGAACTCAGCAGATCAGACAGTGTCTATTGACAGAGTAACACACAGAATATGGTGGATGAACTCAGCAGGTCAGACTGTGTCAATGGACAGAGTATCACACCGAAAATGCTGGAGGAACTCAGCCAGTCAGACAGTGTCTACGGACAGAGTAACACACACAAAATGATGGATGAACTCAGCAGGTAAGACAGTGTCTATTGACAGAGTAACACACACAATATGCTGGATGAACTCAGCAGGTCAGACAGTGTCTATGAACAGAGTAACAGAGACAAAATGCTGGAGGAACTCAGCAGGTCAGACAGTGTCTATGGACAAAGTAACACACACAAAATGCTGGAGGAACTCAGCAGGTCAGACAGTGTCTATGGACAGAGTAACCCACACAAAATGCCGGAGGAACTCAGCATGTCAGACATTGTCTACGGACTGACTAACACACACAAAATGCTGGAGGAACTCAGAAGGTCAGACAGTGTCTATGGACAGAGTAACACACCGAAAATGCTGGAGGAACTCAGCAGGTCAGCCAATATCTATGGTCAGAGTAACACACACAAAATGCTGGAGGAACTCAGCAGATCAGACTGTGCACATGGACAGAGTAACACACACAAAATGCTGGAGGAACTCAGCATGTCAGACAGTGTATATGGTCAGAGTAACACACACAAAATGCTGGAGGAACTCAGCAGGTCAGACAGTGTCTACGGACAGAGTAACACACAGAAAAAGCTGGATGATCTCAGCAGATCAGACAGTGTCTATGGACAGAGTAATACACAGAAAATGCTGGAAGAACTCAGCAGATCAGACAGGGTCTATTGACAGAGTAACACACAGAATATGGTGGATGAACTCAGCAGGTCAGACAGTGTCTACGGACAGAGTAACACACACAAAATGATGGATGAACTCAGCAGGTAAGACAGTGTCTATTGACACACACAATATGCTGGATGAACTCAGCAGGTCAGACAGTGTCTATGAACAGAGTAACAGAGACAAAATGCTGGAGGAACTCAGCAGTTCAGTCAGTGTCTATGGACAAAGTAACACACACAAAATGCTGGAGGAACTCAGCAGGTCAGACAGTGTATATGGACAGAGTAACACACAAAAAATGCCGGAGTCACTCAGCATGTCAGACAGTGTATATGGTCAGAGTAACACACACAAAATGCTGGAGGAACTCAGCAGGTCAGACAGTGTATATGGACAGAGTAACCCACACAAAATGCCGGAGGAACTTAGCATGTCAGACATTGTCTACGGACTGACTAACACACACAAAATGCTGGAGGAACTCAGCAGGTCAGACAGTGTCTATAAACAGATTGACACACACAAAATGCTGTAGGAACTTTGCAGCTCAGACGGTGTATATTGACAGAGTAACAAACACAAAATGCTGGAGGATACCAGCAGGTCAGACAGTATCTATGGTCAGAGTAACACACACAAATGCTGGAGCAACTCAGCAGGTCACACATTGTCTACGGACTGACTAACACACACAAAATGCTGGAGGAACTCAGCAGGTCAGACAGTGTCTATGGACAGAGTAACACACAGAAAATGTTGGAGGAACTCAGCAGGTCAGCCAATATCTATGGTCAGAGTAACACACACAAAATGCAGGAGGAACTCTGCATGTCAGACAGTGTCTACGGACAGAGTAACACACAGAAAATGCTGGATGATCTCAGCAGATCAGACAGTGTCTATGGACAGAGTAATACACAGAAAATGCTGGATGAACTCAGCAGGTCAGACAGTGTCTATTGACAGAGTAACACACAGAATATGCTGGATGGACTCAGCAGCTCAGACAGTGTCTATGGTCAGAGTAACACAAACAAAATGCTGGAGGAACTCAGCAGTTCAGTCAGTGTCTATGGACAGAGTAACACACACAAAATGCTGGAGGAACTCAGCAGGTCAGACAGTGTATATGGACAGAGTAACACACACAAAATGCCGGAGGAACTCAGCATGTCAGACAGTGTATATGGTCAGAGTAACACACACAAAATGCTGGAGGAACTCAGCAAGTCAGACAGTGTCTACGGACAGAGTAATACACAGAAATTGCTGGATGAACTCAGCAGGGCAGACAGTGTCTATTGACAGAGTAACACACAGAATATGCTGGATGAACTCAGCAGGTCAGACAGTGTATATGGTCAGAGTAACAGAGACAAAATGCCGGAGGAACTCAGCATGTCAGACATTGTTACGGACTGACTAACACACACAAAATGCTGGAGGAACTCAGCAGGTCAGACAGTGTCTGTAAACAGATTGACACACACAAAATGCTGTAGGAACTTTGCAGCTCAGACGGTGTATATTGACAGAGTAACACACACAAAAAGCTGGAGGAACTCAGCAGGTCAGACAGTGTCTATAAACAGATTGACACACACAAAATGCTGTAGGAACTTGGCAGCTCAGACGGTGTATATTGACAGACTAATACACACAAAATGCTGGAGGATCTCAGCAGGTCAGACAGTGTCTATGGTCAGAGTAACACACACAAATGCTGGAGCAACTCAGCAGGTCACACATTGTCTACGGACTGACTAACACACACAAAATGCTGGAGGAACTCAGCAGGTCAGACAGTGTCTATGGACAGAGTAACACACAGAAAATGCTGGAGGAACTCAGCAGGTCAGCCAATATCTATGGTCAGAGTAAAACACACAAAATGCTGGAGGAACTCAGCAGATCAGACTGTGCACATGGACAGAGTAACACACACAAAATGCAGGAGGAACTCAGCATGTCAGACAGTGTATATGGTCAGAGTAACACACACAAAATGCTGGAGGAACTCAGCAGGTCAGACAGTGTCGACGGACAGAGTAACACACAGAAAATGCTGGATGATCTCAGCAGATCAGACAGTGTCTATGGACAGCGTAATACACAGAAAATGCTGGATGAACTCAGCAGAACAGACAGTGTCTATGGACAGAGTAATACACAGAAAATGCTGGATGAACTCAGCAGGTCAGACAGTGTCTATTGACAGAGTAACACACAGAATATGCTGGATGGACTCAGCAGGTCAGACAGTGTCTATGGACAGAGTAACACAAACAAAATGCTGGAGGAACTCAGCAGTTCAGTCAGTGTCTATGGACAGAGTAACACACACAAAATGCTGGAGGAACTCAGCAGTTCAGTCAGTGTCTATGGACAGAGTAACATACACAAAATGCTGGAGGAACTCAGCAAGTCAGACAGTGTCTACGGACAGAGTAACACACACAAAATGCTTGATGAACTCAGCAGGTCAGACAGTGTCTATGAACAGAGTAATACACAGAAAATGCTGGATGAACTCAGCAGGGCAGACAGTGTCTATTGACAGAGTAACACACACAATATGCTGGATGAACTCAGCAGGTCAGACAGTGTATATGGTCAGAGTAACAGAGACAAAATGCCGGAGGAACTCAGCATGTCAGACATTGTTACGGACTGACTAACACACACAAAATGCTGGAGGAACTCAGCAGGTCAGACAGTGTCTATAAACAGATTGACACACACAAAATGCTTTAGGAACTTTGCAGCTCAGACGGTGTATATTGACAGAGTAACACACACAAAATGCTGGAGGAACTCAGCAGGTCAGACAGTGTCTATAAACAGATTGACACACACAAAATGCTGTAGGAACTTTGCAGCTCAGACGGTGTATATTGACAGACTAACAGACACAAAATGCTGGAGAATCTCAGCAGGTCAGATAGTGTCTATGGTCAGAGTAACACACACAAATGCTGGAGCAACTCAGCAGGTCACACATTGTCTACGGACAGACTAACACACACAAAATGCTGGAGGAACTCAGCAGGTCAGACAGTGTCTATGGACAGAGTAACACACAGAAAATGCTGGAGGAACTCAGCAGTTCAGCCAATATCTATGGTCAGAGAAACACACACAAAATGCAGGAGGAACTCAGCAGGTCAGGCAGTGTCGACGGACAGAGCAACACACAGAAAATGCTGGATGATCTCAGCAGATCAGACAGTGTCTATGGACAGCGTAATACACAGAAAATGCTGGATGAACTCAGCAGATCAGACAGTGTCTATTGACAGAGTAACACACAGAATATGGTGGATGAACTCAGCAGGTCAGACAGTGTCTATGGACAGAGTAACACACACAAAATGCCGGAGGAACTCAGCATGTCAGACAGTGTATATGGTCAGAGTAACACACACAAAATGCTGGAGGAACTCAGCAGGTCAGAGAACGTCTACGGACTGAGTAACACACACAAAATGCTGGAGGAACTCAGCAGGTCAGAGTGCGTCTACGGACTGACTAACACACACAAAATGCTGGAGGAACTCAGCAGGTCAGACAGTGTCTATGGACAGATTGACACACACAAAATGCTGTAGGAACTCAGCAGGTCAGACTGTGTCTATGGACAGAGTAACACACACAAAATGCCGGAGGAACTCAGCATGTCAGACAGTGTATATGGTCAGAATAACACACACAAAATGCTGGAGGAACTCAGCAGGTCAGAGAACGTCTACGGACTGAGTAACACACACAAAATGCTGGAGGAACTCAGCAGGTCAGTCACAGTGTATGGTCAGAGTAACACACACAAAATGCTGGCGGAACTCAGCAGCTCAGACAGTGTATATGGTCAGAGTAACACACACAAAATGCTGGAGGAACTCAGCAGGTCAGAGAGTGTCTATGGACAGAGTAACACGCACAAAATGCTGGAGGAACTCAGCAGGTCAGACAGAGTCTATGGTCAGAGTAACACACACAAAATGCTGGAGGAACTCAGCAGCTCATACAGTGTATATTGACAGCGTAACATACACAAAATGCCGGTGGAACTCAGCAGGCCAGACTGTGTCTATGGACAGAGTAACACACCGAAAATGCTGGAGGAACTCAGCAGGTCAGCCATTATCTATGGTCAGAGTAACACACACAAAATGCTGGAGGAACTCTGCAGGTCAGCCAATATTTATGGTCAGAGTAACACACCCAAAATGCTTGAGGAACTCAGCAGGTCAGACAGTGTCTATGGACAGAGTAACACACACAAAATGCTGGAGGATCTCAGCAGGGCAGACAGTGTCTATGATCAGAGTAACACACACAAATGCTGGAGCAACTCAGCAGGTCAGACATTGTCTACGGACTGACTAACACACACAAAATGCTGGAGGAACTCAGCAGGTCAGACAGTGTCTATAAACAGATTGACACACACAAAATGCTGTAGGAACTCAGCAGGTCAGACAGTGTATATGCTCAGAGTAACACACATAAAATGCTGGAGGAACTCAGCAAGTCAGACAGTGTCTACGGACAGAGTAACACACACAAAATGCTAGATGAACTCAGCAGGGCAGACAGTGTCTATGGACAGAGTAACACACACAAAATGCTGGAGGAACTCAGCAGGTCAGACAGAGTCTATGTTCAGAGTAACACACACAAAATGCTGGAGGAACTCAGCAGCTCATACAGTGTATATTGACAGAGTAACACACACAAAATGCCGGTGGAACTCAGCAGGCTAGACTGTGTCTATGGACAGAGTAACACACCGAAAATGCTGGAGGAACTCAACAGGTCAGCCAATATCTATGGTCAGAGTAACACACACAAAATGCTGGAGGAACTCAGCAGGTCAGACAGTGTCGATGGACAGAGTAACACACACAAAATGCTGGAGGAACTCGGCAGGTCAGACAGTGTCTATGGACAGAGTAACACACACAAAATGCTGGAGGAACTCAGCAGGTCAGACAGTGTCTATGGACAGATTGACACACACAAAATGCTGTACGAACTCAGCAGGTCAGACTGTGTCTATGGACAGAGTAACACACCGAAAATGCTGGCAGAACTCAGCAGGTCAGCCAATATCTATGGTCTGAGTAACACACACAAAATGCTGGAGGAACTCAGCAGATCAGACTGTGTATATGGACAGAGTAACACAGACAAAATGCCAGAAGAACTCAGCATGTCAGACAGTGTATATTGTCAGAGTAACACACACAAAATGCCGGTGGAACTCAGCAGGCTAGGCTGTGTCTATGGACAGAGTAACACACCGAAAATGCTGGAGGAACTCAACAGGTCAGCCAATATCTATGGTCAGAATAACACACACAAAATGCTGGAGGAACTCAGCAGGTCAGACAGTGTCGATGGACAGAGTAACACACACAAAATGCTGGAGGAACTCGGCAGGTCAGACAGTGTCTATGGACAGAGTAACACACTCAAAATGCTGGAGGAACTCAGCAGGTCAGACAGTATCTATGGACAGAGTAACACACACAAAATGCTGGAGGAACTCAGCAGGTCAGACAGTGTATATGGACAGAGTAACACACACAAAATGCCGGAGGAACTCAGCATGTCAGACAGTGTATATGGTCAGAGTAACACACACAAAATGCTGGAGGAACTCAGCAAGTCAGACAGTGTCTACGGACAGAGTAACACACACAAAATGCTTGATGAACTCAGCAGGTCAGACAGTGTCTATGAACCGAGTAATACGCAAAAAATGCTGGAGGAACTCAGCAGGTCAGACAGTATCTATGGACAGAGTAACACACACAAAATGCTGGAGGAACTCAGCAGGTCAGACAGTGTATATGGACAGAGTAACACACACAAAATGCCGGAGGAACTCAGCATGTCAGACAGTGTATATGGTCAGAGTAACACACACAAAATGCTGGAGGAACTCAGCAAGTCAGACAGTGTCTACAGACAGAGTAACACACACAAAATGCTTGATGAACTAGGCAGGTCAGACAGTGTCTATGAACAGAGTAATACACAGAAAATGCTGGATGAACTCAGCAGGGCAGACAGTGTCTATTGACAGAGTAACACACACAATATGCTGGATGAACTCAGCAGGTCAGACAGTGTATACGGTCAGAGTAACAGAGACAAAATGCCGGAGGAACTCAGCATGTCAGACATTGTCTACGGACTGACTAACACACACAAAATGCTGGAGGAACTCAGCGGGTCAGAGAGTGTCTATGGGCAGAGTAACACGCACAAAATGCTGGAGGAACTCAGCAGGTCAGACAGAGTCTATGGTCAGAGTAACACACACAAAATGCTGGAGGAACTCAGCAGCTCATACAGTGTATATTGACAGCGTAACATACACAAAATGCCGGTGGAACTCAGCAGGCCAGACTGTGTCTATGGACAGAGTAACACACCGAAAATGCTGGAGGAACTCAGCAGGTCAGCCATTATCTATGGTCAGAGTAACACACACAAAATGCTGGAGGAACTCTGCAGGTCAGCCAATATTTATGGTCAGAGTAACACACCCAAAATGCTTGAGGAACTCAGCAGGTCAGACAGTGTCGATGGACAGAGTAACACACACAAAATGCTGGAGGATCTCAGCAGGGCAGACAGTGTCTATGATCAGAGTAACACACACAAATGCTGGAGCAACTCAGCAGGTCAGACAGTGTATATGGACAGAGTAACACACACAAACTGCCGGAGGAACTCAGCATGTCAGACAGTGTATATGGTCAGAGTAACACACACAAAATGCTGGAGGAACTCAGCAAGTCAGACAGTGTCTACGGACAGAGTAACACACACAAAATGCTTGATGAACTCAGCAGGTCAGACAGTGTCTATGAACAGAGTAATACACAGAAAATGCTGGATGAACTCAGCAGGGCAGACAGTGTCTATTGACAGAGTAACACACACAATATGCTGGATGAACTCAGCAGGTCAGACAGTGTATACGGTCAGAGTAACAGAGACAAAATGCCGGAGGAACTCAGCATGTCAGACATTGTCTACGGACTGACTAACACACACAAAATGCTGGAGGAACTCAGCAGGTCAGAGAGTGTCTATGGACAGAGTAACACGCACAAAATGCTGGAGGAACTCAGCAGGTCAGACAGAGTCTATGGTCAGAGTAACACACACAAAATGCTGGAGGAACTCAGCAGCTCATACAGTGTATATTGACAGCGTAACATACACAAAATGCCGGTGGAACTCAGCAGGCCAGACTGTGTCTATGGACAGAGTAACACACCGAAAATGCTGGAGGAACTCAGCAGGTCAGCCATTATCTATGGTCAGAGTAACACACACAAAATGCTGGAGGAACTCTGCAGGTCAGCCAATATTTATGTTCAGAGTAACACACCCAAAATGCTTGAGGAACTCAGCAGGTCAGACAGTGTCTATGGACAGAGTAACGCACACAAAATGCTGGAGGATCTCAGCAGGGCAGACAGTGTCTATGATCAGAGTAACACACAGAAATGCTGGAGCAACTCAGCAGGTCAGACATTGTCTACGGACTGACTAACACACACAAAATGCTGGAGGAACTCAGCAGGTCAGACAGTGTCTATAAACAGATTGACACACACAAAATGCTGTAGAAACTCAGCAGGTCAGACAGTGTATATGCTCAGAGTAACACACACAAATGCTGGAGCAACTCAGCAGGTCACACATTGTCTACGGACTGACTAACACACACAAAATGCTGGAGGAACTCAGCAGGTCAGACAGTGTCTATAAACAGATTGACACACACAAAATGCTGTAGGAACTTTGCAGCTCAGATGGTGTATATTGACAGAGTAACCCACACAAAATGCTGGAGGAACTCAGCAGGTCAGACAGTGTCTATAAACAGATTGACACACACAAAATGCTGTAGGAACTTTGCAGCTCAGACGGTGTATACTGACAGACTAACACACACAAAATGCTGGAGGATCTCAGCAGGTCAGACAGTGTCTATGCTCAGAGTAACACACACAAATGCTGGAGCAACTCAGCAGGTCACACATTGTCTACGGACTGACTAACACACACAAAATTCTGTAGGAACTCAGCAGGTCAGACAGTGTCTAAGGACACAGTAACACACCGAAAATGCTGGAGGAACTCAGCAGGTCAGACAGTGTCTATGATCAGAGTAACACACACAAAATGCTGGAGGAACTCAGCAGATCAGACTGTGCACATGGACAGAGTAACACACACAAAATGCAGGAGGAACTCAGCATGTCAGACAGTGTATATGTTCAGAGTAACACAAACAAAATGCTGGAGGAACTCAGCAGGTCAGACAGTGTCTACGGACAGAGTAACACACAGAAAATGCTGGATGATCTCAGCAGATCAGACAGTGTCTATGGACAGAGTAATACACATAAAATGCTGGATGAACTCAGCAGATCAGACAGTGTCTATGGACAGAGTAACACAAACAAAATGCTGGAGGAACTCAGCAGTTCAGTCAGTGTCTATGGACAGAGTAACACACACAAAATGCTGGAGGAACTCAGCAGGTCAGACAGTGTATATGGACAGAGTAACACACACAAAATGCCGGAGGAACTCAGCATGTCAGACAGTGTATATGGTCAGAGTAACACACACAAAATGCTAGAGGAACTCAGCAGGTCAGAGAACGTCTACGGACTGAGTAACACACAAAAAATGCTGGAGGAACTCAGCAGGTCAGTCACAGTCTATGGTCAGAGTAACACACACAAAATGCTGGAGGAACTCAGCAGCTCAGACAGTGTATATGGTCAGAGTAACACACACAAAATGCTGGAGGAACTCAGCAGATCAGACTGTGCACATGGACAGAGTAACACACACAAAATGCCGGAGGAACTCAGCATGTCAGACATTGTCTACGGACAGACTAACACACACAAAATGCTGGAGGAACTCAACAGGTCAGACAGTGTCTATAAACAGATTGACACACACAAAATGCTGTAGGAACTTTGCAGCTCAGATGGTGTATATTGACAGAGTAACCCACACAAAATGCTGGAGGAACTCAGCAGGTCAGACAGTGTCTATAAACAGATTGACACACACAAAATGCTGTAGGAACTTTGCAGCTCAGACGGTGTATACTGACAGACTAACACACACAAAATGCTGGAGGATCTCAGCAGGTCAGACAGTGTCTATGCTCAGAGTAACACACACAAATGCTGGAGCAACTCAGCAGGTCACACATTGTCTACGGACTGACTAACACACACAAAATTCTGGAGGAACTCAGCAGGTCAGACAGTGTCTAAGGACACAGTAACACACCGAAAATGCTGGAGGAACTCAGCAGGTCAGACAGTGTCTATGATCAGAGTAACACACACAAAATGCTGGAGGAACTCAGCAGATCAGACTGTGCACATGGACAGAGTAACACACACAAAATGCAGGAGGAACTCAGCATGTCAGACAGTGTATATGGTCAGAGTAACACAAACAAAATGCTGGAGGAACTCAGCAGGTCAGACAGTGTCTACGGACAGAGTAACACACAGCAAATGCTGGATGATCTCAGCAGATCAGACAGTGTCTATGGACAGAGTAATACACATAAAATGCTGGATGAACTCAGCAGATCAGACAGTGTCTATTGACAGAGTAACATACAGAATATGGTGGATGAACTCAGCAGGTCAGACAGTGTCTATGGACAGAGTAACACAAACAAAATGCTGGAGGAACTCAGCAGTTCAGTCAGTGTCTATGGACAGAGTAACACACACAAAATGCTGGAGGAACTCAGCAGGTCAGACAGTGTATATGGACAGAGTAACACACACAAAATGCCGGAGGAACTCAGCATGTCAGACAGTGTATATGGTCAGAGTAACACACACAAAATGCTAGAGGAACTCAGCAGGTCAGAGAACGTCTACGGACTGAGTAACACACAAAAAATGCTGGAGGAACTCAGCAGGTCAGTCACAGTCTATGGTCAGAGTAACACACACAAAATGCTGGAGGAACTCAGCAGCTCAGACAGTGTATATGGTCAGAGTAACACACACAAAATGCTGGAGGAACTCAGCAGGTCAGAGAGTGTCTATGGACAGAGTAACACGCACAAAATGCTGGAGGAACTCAGCAGGTCAGACAGAGTCTATGGTCAGAGTAACACACACAAAATGCTGGAGGAACTCAGCAGCTCATACAGTGTATATTGACAGCGTAACACACACAAAATGCCGGTGGAACTCAGCAGGCCAGACTGTGTCTATGGACAGAGTAACACACCGAAAATGCTGGAGGAACTCAGAAGGTCAGACAGTGTCTACGGACAGAGTAACACACAGAAAATGCTGGATGATCTCAGCAGATCAGACAGTGTCTATGGACAGAGTAATACACAGAAAATGCTGGATGAACTCAGCTGGTCAGACAGTGTCTATTGACAGAGTAACACACAGAATATGCTGGATGGACTCAGCAGGTCAGACAGTGTCTATGGACCGAGTAACACAAACAAAATGCTGGAGGAACTCAGCAGTTCAGTCAGTGTCTATGGACAGAGTAACACACACAAAATGCTGGAGGAACTCAGCAGGTCAGACAGTGTATATGGACAGAGTAACACACACAAAATGCCGGAGGAACTCAGCATGTCAGACAGTGTATATGGTCAGAGTAACACACAAAAAATGCTGGAGGAACTCAGCAGGTCGGACAGTGTCTATGAACAGAGCAATACACAGAAAATGCTGGATGAACGCAGCAGGGCAGACAGTGTCTATTGACAGAGTAACACACTCAATATGCTGGATGAACTCAGCAGGTCAGACAGTGTATATGGTCAGAGTAACAGAGACAAAATGCCGGAGGAACTCAGCATGTCAGACATTGTTACGGACTGACTAACACACACAAAATGCTGGAGGAACTCAGCAGGTCAGACAGTGTCTATAAACAGATTGACACACACAAAATGCTGTAGGAACTTTGCAGCTCAGACGGTGTATATTGATAGAGTAACACACACAAAATGCTGTAGGAACTTTGCAGCTCAGACGGTGTATATTGACAGACTAACACACACAAAATGCTGGAGGATCTCAGCAGGTCAGACAGTGTCTATGGTCAGAGTAACACACACAAATGCTGGAGCAACTCAGCAGGTCACACATTGTCTACGGACTGACTAACACACACAAAAGGCTGGAGGAACTCAGCTGGTCAGACAGTGTATATGGACAGAGTAACACACCGAAAATGCTGGAGGAACTCAGCAGGTCAGCCAATATCTATGGTCAGAGAAACACACACAAATGCTGGAGGAACTCAGCAGATCAGACTGTGCACATGGACAGAATAACACACACAAAATGCTGGAGGAACTCAGCAGGTCAGACAGTGTCTATGAACAGAGTAACATACACAAAATGCTGGAGGAACTCAGCAGGTCAGACAGTGTCTACGGACAGAGTAACACATAGAAAATGCTGGATGATCTCAGCAGATCAGACAGTGTCTATGGACAGAGTAATACACAGAAAATGCTGGATGAACTCAGCAGATCAGACAGTGTCTATTGACAGAGTAACACACAGAATATGGTGGATGAACTCAGCAGGTCAGACTGTGTCTATGGACAGAGTAACACACCGAAAATGCTGGAGGAACTCAGCAAGTCAGACAGTGTCTACGGACAGAGTAACACACACAAAATGATGGATGAACTGAGCAGGTCAGACAGTGTCTATGAACAGAGTAACAGAGACAAAATGCTGGAGGAACTCAGCAGGTAAGACAGTGTCTATTGACAGAGTAACACACACAATATGCTGGATGAACTCAGCAGGTCAGACAGTGTCTATGAACAGAGTAACAGAGACAAAATGCTGGAGGAACTCAGCAGTTCAGTCAGTGTCAATGGACAAAGTAACACACACAAAATGCTGGAGGAACTCAGCAGGTCAGACAGTGTATATGGACAGAGTAACACACAAAAAATGCCGGAGTCACTCAGCATGTCAGACAGTGTATATGGTCAGAGTAACACACACAAAATGCTGGAGGAACTCAGCATGTCAGACATTGTCTACGGACAGACTAACACACACAAAATGCTGGAGGAACTCAGCAGGTCAGACAGTGTCTATAAACAGATTGACACACACAAAATGCTGTAGGAACTTTGCAGCTCAGATGGTGTATATTGACAGAGTAACCCACACAAAATGCTGGAGGAACTCAGCAGGTCAGACAGTGTCTATAAACAGATTGACACACACAAAATGCTGTAGGAACTTTGCAGCTCAGACGGTGTATACTGACAGAGTAACACACACAAAATGCTGGAGGATCTCAGCAGGTCAGACAGTGTCTATGGACAGAGTAACACACCGAAAATGCTGGAGGAACTCAGCAGGTCAGCCAATATCTATGGTCAGAGTAACACACACAAAATGCTGGAGGAACTCAGCAGATCAGACTGTGCACATGGACAGAGTAACACACACAAAATGCAGGAGGAACTCAGCATGTCAGACAGTGTATATGTTCAGAGTAACACAAACAAAATGCTGGAGGAACTCAGCAGGTCAGACAGTGTCTACGGACAGAGTAACACACAGAAAATGCTGGATGATCTCAGCAGATCAGACAGTGTCTATGGACAGAGTAATACACATAAAATGCTGGATGAACTCAGCAGATCAGACAGTGTCTATGGACAGAGTAACACAAACAAAATGCTGGAGGAACTCAGCAGTTCAGTCAGTGTCTATGGACAGAGTAACACACACAAAATGCTGGAGGAACTCAGCAGGTCAGACAGTGTATATGGACAGAGTAACACACACAAAATGCCGGAGGAACTCAGCATGTCAGACAGTGTATATGGTCAGAGTAACACACACAAAATGCTAGAGGAACTCAGCAGGTCAGAGAACGTCTACGGACTGAGTAACACACAAAAAATGCTGGAGGAACTCAGCAGGTCAGTCACAGTCTATGGTCAGAGTAACACACACAAAATGCTGGAGGAACTCAGCAGCTCAGACAGTGTATATGGTCAGAGTAACACACACAAAATGCTGGAGGAACTCAGCAGATCAGACTGTGCACATGGACAGAGTAACACACACAAAATGCCGGAGGAACTCAGCATGTCAGACATTGTCTACGGACAGACTAACACACACAAAATGCTGGAGGAACTCAACAGGTCAGACAGTGTCTATAAACAGATTGACACACACAAAATGCTGTAGGAACTTTGCAGCTCAGATGGTGTATATTGACAGAGTAACCCACACAAAATGCTGGAGGAACTCAGCAGGTCAGACAGTGTCTATAAACAGATTGACACACACAAAATGCTGTAGGAACTTTGCAGCTCAGACGGTGTATACTGACAGACTAACACACACAAAATGCTGGAGGATCTCAGCAGGTCAGACAGTGTCTATGCTCAGAGTAACACACACAAATGCTGGAGCAACTCAGCAGGTCACACATTGTCTACGGACTGACGAACACACACAAAATTCTGGAGGAACTCAGCAGGTCAGACAGTGTCTAAGGACACAGTAACACACCGAAAATGCTGGAGGAACTCAGCAGGTCAGACAGTGTCTATGATCAGAGTAACACACACAAAATGCTGGAGGAACTCAGCAGATCAGACTGTGCACATGGACAGAGTAACACACACAAAATGCAGGAGGAACTCAGCATGTCAGACAGTGTATATGGTCAGAGTAACACAAACAAAATGCTGGAGGAACTCAGCAGGTCAGACAGTGTCTACGGACAGAGTAACACACAGCAAATGCTGGATGATCTCAGCAGATCAGACAGTGTCTATGGACAGAGTAATACACATAAAATGCTGGATGAACTCAGCAGATCAGACAGTGTCTATTGACAGAGTAACATACAGAATATGGTGGATGAACTCAGCAGGTCAGACAGTGTCTATGGACAGAGTAACACAAACAAAATGCTGGAGGAACTCAGCAGTTCAGTCAGTGTCTATGGACAGAGTAACACACACAAAATGCTGGAGGAACTCAGCAGGTCAGACAGTGTATATGGACAGAGTAACACACACAAAATGCCGGAGGAACTCAGCATGTCAGACAGTGTATATGGTCAGAGTAACACACACAAAATGCTAGAGGAACTCAGCAGGTCAGAGAACGTCTACGGACTGAGTAACACACAAAAAATGCTGGAGGAACTCAGCAGGTCAGTCACAGTCTATGGTCAGAGTAACACACACAAAATGCTGGAGGAACTCAGCAGCTCAGACAGTGTATATGGTCAGAGTAACACACACAAAATGCTGGAGGAACTCAGCAGGTCAGAGAGTGTCTATGGACAGAGTAACACGCACAAAATGCTGGAGGAACTCAGCAGGTCAGACAGAGTCTATGGTCAGAGTAACACACACAAAATGCTGGAGGAACTCAGCAGCTCATACAGTGTATATTGACAGCGTAACACACACAAAATGCCGGTGGAACTCAGCAGGCCAGACTGTGTCTATGGACAGAGTAACACACCGAAAATGCTGGAGGAACTCAGAAGGTCAGACAGTGTCTACGGACAGAGTAACACACAGAAAATGCTGGATGATCTCAGCAGATCAGACAGTGTCTATGGACAGAGTAATACACAGAAAATGCTGGATGAACTCAGCTGGTCAGACAGTGTCTATTGACAGAGTAACACACAGAATATGCTGGATGGACTCAGCAGGTCAGACAGTGTCTATGGACCGAGTAACACAAACAAAATGCTGGAGGAACTCAGCAGTTCAGTCAGTGTCTATGGACAGAGTAACACACACAAAATGCTGGAGGAACTCAGCAGGTCAGACAGTGTATATGGACAGAGTAACACACACAAAATGCCGGAGGAACTCAGCATGTCAGACAGTGTATATGGTCAGAGTAACACACAAAAAATGCTGGAGGAACTCAGCAGGTCGGACAGTGTCTATGAACAGAGCAATACACAGAAAATGCTGGATGAACGCAGCAGGGCAGACAGTGTCTATTGACAGAGTAACACACTCAATATGCTGGATGAACTCAGCAGGTCAGACAGTGTATATGGTCAGAGTAACAGAGACAAAATGCCGGAGGAACTCAGCATGTCAGACATTGTTACGGACTGACTAACACACACAAAATGCTGGAGGAACTCAGCAGGTCAGACAGTGTCTATAAACAGATTGACACACACAAAATGCTGTAGGAACTTTGCAGCTCAGACGGTGTATATTGATAGAGTAACACACACAAAATGCTGTAGGAACTTTGCAGCTCAGACGGTGTATATTGACAGACTAACACACACAAAATGCTGGAGGATCTCAGCAGGTCAGACAGTGTCTATGGTCAGAGTAACACACACAAATGCTGGAGCAACTCAGCAGGTCACACATTGTCTACGGACTGACTAACACACACAAAAGGCTGGAGGAACTCAGCTGGTCAGACAGTGTATATGGACAGAGTAACACACCGAAAATGCTGGAGGAACTCAGCAGGTCAGCCAATATCTATGGTCAGAGAAACACACACAAATGCTGGAGGAACTCAGCAGATCAGACTGTGCACATGGACAGAATAACACACACAAAATGCTGGAGGAACTCAGCAGGTCAGACAGTGTCTATGAACAGAGTAACATACACAAAATGCTGGAGGAACTCAGCAGGTCAGACAGTGTCTACGGACAGAGTAACACACAGAAAATGCTGGATGATCTCAGCAGATCAGACAGTGTCTATGGACAGAGTAATACACAGAAAATGCTGGATGAACTCAGCAGATCAGACAGTGTCTATTGACAGAGTAACACACAGAATATGGTGGATGAACTCAGCAGGTCAGACAGTGTCAATGGACAGAGTAACACACCGAAAATGCTGGAGGAACTCAGCAAGTCAGACAGTGTCTACGGACAGAGTAACACACACAAAATGATGGATGAACTGAGCAGGTCAGACAGTGTCTATTGACAGAGTAACACACACAATATGCTGGATGAACTCAGCAGGTCAGACAGTGTCTATGAACAGAGTAACAGAGACAAAATGCTGGAGGAACTCAGCAGTTCAGTCAGTGTCAATGGACAAAGTAACACACACAAAATGCTGGAGGAACTCAGCAGGTCAGACAGTGTATATGGACAGAGTAACACACAAAAAATGCCGGAGTCACTCAGCATGTCAGACAGTGTATATGGTCAGAGTAACACACACAAAATGCTGGAGGAACTCAGCATGTCAGACATTGTCTACGGACAGACTAACACACACAAAATGCTGGAGGAACTCAGCAGGTCAGACAGTGTCTATAAACAGATTGACACACACAAAATGCTGTAGGAACTTTGCAGCTCAGATGGTGTATATTGACAGAGTAACCCACACAAAATGCTGGAGGAACTCAGCAGGTCAGACAGTGTCTATAAACAGATTGACACACACAAAATGCTGTAGGAACTTTGCAGCTCAGACGGTGTATACTGACAGACTAACACACACAAAATGCTGGAGGATCTCAGCAGGTCAGACAGTGTCTATGCTCAGAGTAACACACACAAATGCTGGAGCAACTCAGCAGGTCACACATTGTCTACGGACTGACTAACACACACAAAATTCTGGAGGAACTCAGCAGGTCAGACAGTGTCTAAGGACACAGTAACACACCGAAAATGCTGGAGGAACTCAGCAGGTCAGACAGTGTCTATGATCAGAGTAACACACACAAAATGCTGGAGGAACTCAGCAGATCAGACTGTGCACATGGACAGAGTAACACACACAAAATGCAGGAGGAACTCAGCATGTCAGACAGTGTATATGGTCAGAGTAACACAAACAAAATGCTGGAGGAACTCAGCAGGTCAGACAGTGTCTACGGACAGAGTAACACACAGAAAATGCTGGATGATCTCAGCAGATCAGACAGTGTCTATGGACAGAGTAATACACAGAATATGGTGGATGAACTCAGCAGGTCAGACAGTGTCTATGGACAGAGTAACACAAACAAAATGCTGGAGGAACTCAGCAGTTCAGTCAGTGTCTATGGACAGAGTAACACACACAAAATGCTGGAGGAACTCAGCAGGTCAGACAGTGTATATGGACAGAGTAACACACACAAAATGCCGGAGGAACTCAGCATGTCAGACAGTGTATATGGTCAGAGTAACACACACAAAATGCTAGAGGAACTCAGCAGGTCAGAGAACGTCTACGGACTGAGTAACACACAAAAAATGCTGGAGGAACTCAGCAGGTCAGTCACAGTCTATGGTCAGAGTAACACACACAAAATGCTGGAGGAACTCAGCAGCTCAGACAGTGTATATGGTCAGAGTAACACACACAAAATGCTGGAGGAACTCAGCAGATCAGACTGTGCACATGGACAGAGTAACACACACAAAATGCCGGAGGAACTCAGCATGTCAGACATTGTCTACGGACAGACTAACACACACAAAATGCTGGAGGAACTCAGCAGGTCAGACAGTGTCTATAAACAGACTGACATACACAAAATGCTGTAGGAACTTTGCAGCTCAGATGGTGTATATTGACAGAGTAACCCACACAAAATGCTGGAGGAACTCAGCAGGTCAGACAGTGTCTATAAACAGATTGACACACACAAAATGCTGTAGGAACTTTGCAGCTCAGACAGTGTCTATGCTCAGAGTAACACACACAAATGCTGGAGCAACTCAGCAGGTCACACATTGTCTACGGACTGACTAACACACACAAAATTCTGGAGGAACTCAGCAGGTCAGACAGTGTCTAAGGACACAGTAACACACCGAAAATGCTGGAGGAACTCAGTAGGTCAGACAGTGTCTATGATCAGAGTAACACACACAAAATGCTGGAGGAACTCAGCAGTTCAGTCAGTGTCTATGGACAGAGTAACACACACAAAATGCTGGAGGAACTCAGCAGGTCAGACAGTGTATATGGACAGAGTAACACACACAAAACGCCGGAGGAACTCAGCATGTCAGACAGTGTATATGGTCAGAGTAACACACAAAAAATGCTGGAGGAACTCAGCAGGTCGGACAGTGTCTATGAACAGAGCAATACACAGAAAATGCTGGATGAACGCAGCAGGGCAGACAGTGTCTATTGACAGAGTAACACACTCAATATGCTGGATGAACTCAGCAGGTCAGACAGTGTATATGGTCAGAGTAACAGAGACAAAATGCCGGAGGAACTCAGCATGTCAGACATTGTTACGGACTGACTAACACACACAAAATGCTGGAGGAACTCAGCAGGTCAGACAGTGTCTATAAACAGATTGACACACACAAAATGCTGTAGGAACTTTGCAGCTCAGACGGTGTATATTGATAGAGTAACACACACAAAATGCTGTAGGAACTTTGCAGCTCAGACGGTGTATATTGACAGACTAACACACACAAAATGCTGGAGGATCTCAGCAGGTCAGACAGTGTCTATGGTCAGAGTAACACACACAAATGCTGGAGCAACTCAGCAGGTCACACATTGTCTACGGACTGACTAACACACACAAAAGGCTGGAGGAACTCAGCTGGTCAGACAGTGTATATGGACAGAGTAACACACCGAAAATGTTGGAGGAACTCAGCAGGTCAGCCAATATCTATGGTCAGAGTAACACACACAAATGCTGGAGGAACTCAGCAGATCAGACTGTGCACATGGACAGAATAACACACACAAAATGCTGGAGGAACTCAGCAGGTCAGACAGTGTCTATGAACAGAGTAACACACACAAAATGCTGGAGGAACTCAGCAGGTCAGACAGTGTCTACGGACAGAGTAACACACAGAGAATGCTGGATGATCTCAGCAGATCAGACAGTGTCTATGGACAGAGTAATACACAGAAAATGCTGGATGAACTCAGCAGATCAGACAGTGTCTATTGACAGAGTAACACACAGAATATGGTGGATGAACTCAGCAGGTCAGACTGTGTCTATGGACAGAGTAACACACCGAAAATGCTGGAGGAACTCAGCAAGTCAGACAGTGTCTACGGACAGAGTAACACACACAAAATGATGGATGAACTCAGCAGGTAAGACAGTGTCTATTGACAGAGTAACACACACAATATGCTGGATAAACTCAGCAGGTCAGACAGTGTATATGGTCAGAGTAACACACACAAAATGCTAGAGGAACTCAGCAGGTCAGAGAACGTCTACGGACTGAGTAACACACAAAAAATGCTGGAGGAACTCAGCAGGTCAGTCACAGTCTATGGTCAGAGTAACACACACAAAATGCTGGAGGAACTCAGCAGCTCAGACAGTGTATATGGTCAGAGTAACACACACAAAATGCTGGAGGAACTCAGCAGGTCAGAGAGTGTCTATGGACAGAGTAACACGCACAAAATGCTGGAGGAACTCAGCAGGTCAGACAGAGTCTATGGTCAGAGTAACACACACAAAATGCTGGAGGAACTCAGCAGCTCATACAGTGTATATTGACAGCGTAACACACACAAAATGCCGGTGGAACTCAGCAGGCCAGACTGTGTCTATGGACAGAGTAACACACCGAAAATGCTGGAGGAACTCAGAAGGTCAGACAGTGTCTACGGACAGAGTAACACACAGAAAATGCTGGATGATCTCAGCAGATCAGACAGTGTCTATGGACAGAGTAATACACAGAAAATGCTGGATGAACTCAGCTGGTCAGACAGTGTCTATTGACAGAGTAACACACAGAATATGCTGGATGGACTCAGCAGGTCAGACAGTGTCTATGGACCGAGTAACACAAACAAAATGCTGGAGGAACTCAGCAGTTCAGTCAGTGTCTATGGACAGAGTAACACACACAAAATGCTGGAGGAACTCAGCAGGTCAGACAGTGTATATGGACAGAGTAACACACACAAAATGCCGGAGGAACTCAGCATGTCAGACAGTGTATATGGTCAGAGTAACACACAAAAAATGCTGGAGGAACTCAGCAGGTCGGACAGTGTCTATGAACAGAGCAATACACAGAAAATGCTGGATGAACGCAGCAGGGCAGACAGTGTCTATTGACAGAGTAACACACTCAATATGCTGGATGAACTCAGCAGGTCAGACAGTGTATATGGTCAGAGTAACAGAGACAAAATGCCGGAGGAACTCAGCATGTCAGACATTGTTACGGACTGACTAACACACACAAAATGCTGGAGGAACTCAGCAGGTCAGACAGTGTCTATAAACAGATTGACACACACAAAATGCTGTAGGAACTTTGCAGCTCAGACGGTGTATATTGATAGAGTAACACACACAAAATGCTGTAGGAACTTTGCAGCTCAGACGGTGTATATTGACAGACTAACACACACAAAATGCTGGAGGATCTCAGCAGGTCAGACAGTGTCTATGGTCAGAGTAACACACACAAATGCTGGAGCAACTCAGCAGGTCACACATTGTCTACGGACTGACTAACACACACAAAAGGCTGGAGGAACTCAGCTGGTCAGACAGTGTATATGGACAGAGTAACACACCGAAAATGCTGGAGGAACTCAGCAGGTCAGCCAATATCTATGGTCAGAGAAACACACACAAATGCTGGAGGAACTCAGCAGATCAGACTGTGCACATGGACAGAATAACACACACAAAATGCTGGAGGAACTCAGCAGGTCAGACAGTGTCTATGAACAGAGTAACATACACAAAATGCTGGAGGAACTCAGCAGGTCAGACAGTGTCTACGGACAGAGTAACACACAGAAAATGCTGGATGATCTCAGCAGATCAGACAGTGTCTATGGACAGAGTAATACACAGAAAATGCTGGATGAACTCAGCAGATCAGACAGTGTCTATTGACAGAGTAACACACAGAATATGGTGGATGAACTCAGCAGGTCAGACAGTGTCAATGGACAGAGTAACACACCGAAAATGCTGGAGGAACTCAGCAAGTCAGACAGTGTCTACGGACAGAGTAACACACACAAAATGATGGATGAACTGAGCAGGTCAGACAGTGTCTATTGACAGAGTAACACACACAATATGCTGGATGAACTCAGCAGGTCAGACAGTGTCTATGAACAGAGTAACAGAGACAAAATGCTGGAGGAACTCAGCAGTTCAGTCAGTGTCAATGGACAAAGTAACACACACAAAATGCTGGAGGAACTCAGCAGGTCAGACAGTGTATATGGACAGAGTAACACACAAAAAATGCCGGAGTCACTCAGCATGTCAGACAGTGTATATGGTCAGAGTAACACACACAAAATGCTGGAGGAACTCAGCATGTCAGACATTGTCTACGGACAGACTAACACACACAAAATGCTGGAGGAACTCAGCAGGTCAGACAGTGTCTATAAACAGATTGACACACACAAAATGCTGTAGGAACTTTGCAGCTCAGATGGTGTATATTGACAGAGTAACCCACACAAAATGCTGGAGGAACTCAGCAGGTCAGACAGTGTCTATAAACAGATTGACACACACAAAATGCTGTAGGAACTTTGCAGCTCAGACGGTGTATACTGACAGACTAACACACACAAAATGCTGGAGGATCTCAGCAGGTCAGACAGTGTCTATGCTCAGAGTAACACACACAAATGCTGGAGCAACTCAGCAGGTCACACATTGTCTACGGACTGACTAACACACACAAAATTCTGGAGGAACTCAGCAGGTCAGACAGTGTCTAAGGACACAGTAACACACCGAAAATGCTGGAGGAACTCAGCAGGTCAGACAGTGTCTATGATCAGAGTAACACACACAAAATGCTGGAGGAACTCAGCAGATCAGACTGTGCACATGGACAGAGTAACACACACAAAATGCAGGAGGAACTCAGCATGTCAGACAGTGTATATGGTCAGAGTAACACAAACAAAATGCTGGAGGAACTCAGCAGGTCAGACAGTGTCTACGGACAGAGTAACACACAGAAAATGCTGGATGATCTCAGCAGATCAGACAGTGTCTATGGACAGAGTAATACACAGAATATGGTGGATGAACTCAGCAGGTCAGACAGTGTCTATGGACAGAGTAACACAAACAAAATGCTGGAGGAACTCAGCAGTTCAGTCAGTGTCTATGGACAGAGTAACACACACAAAATGCTGGAGGAACTCAGCAGGTCAGACAGTGTATATGGACAGAGTAACACACACAAAATGCCGGAGGAACTCAGCATGTCAGACAGTGTATATGGTCAGAGTAACACACACAAAATGCTAGAGGAACTCAGCAGGTCAGAGAACGTCTACGGACTGAGTAACACACAAAAAATGCTGGAGGAACTCAGCAGGTCAGTCACAGTCTATGGTCAGAGTAACACACACAAAATGCTGGAGGAACTCAGCAGCTCAGACAGTGTATATGGTCAGAGTAACACACACAAAATGCTGGAGGAACTCAGCAGATCAGACTGTGCACATGGACAGAGTAACACACACAAAATGCCGGAGGAACTCAGCATGTCAGACATTGTCTACGGACAGACTAACACACACAAAATGCTGGAGGAACTCAGCAGGTCAGACAGTGTCTATAAACAGACTGACATACACAAAATGCTGTAGGAACTTTGCAGCTCAGATGGTGTATATTGACAGAGTAACCCACACAAAATGCTGGAGGAACTCAGCAGGTCAGACAGTGTCTATAAACAGATTGACACACACAAAATGCTGTAGGAACTTTGCAGCTCAGACAGTGTCTATGCTCAGAGTAACACACACAAATGCTGGAGCAACTCAGCAGGTCACACATTGTCTACGGACTGACTAACACACACAAAATTCTGGAGGAACTCAGCAGGTCAGACAGTGTCTAAGGACACAGTAACACACCGAAAATGCTGGAGGAACTCAGTAGGTCAGACAGTGTCTATGATCAGAGTAACACACACAAAATGCTGGAGGAACTCAGCAGTTCAGTCAGTGTCTATGGACAGAGTAACACACACAAAATGCTGGAGGAACTCAGCAGGTCAGACAGTGTATATGGACAGAGTAACACACACAAAACGCCGGAGGAACTCAGCATGTCAGACAGTGTATATGGTCAGAGTAACACACAAAAAATGCTGGAGGAACTCAGCAGGTCGGACAGTGTCTATGAACAGAGCAATACACAGAAAATGCTGGATGAACGCAGCAGGGCAGACAGTGTCTATTGACAGAGTAACACACTCAATATGCTGGATGAACTCAGCAGGTCAGACAGTGTATATGGTCAGAGTAACAGAGACAAAATGCCGGAGGAACTCAGCATGTCAGACATTGTTACGGACTGACTAACACACACAAAATGCTGGAGGAACTCAGCAGGTCAGACAGTGTCTATAAACAGATTGACACACACAAAATGCTGTAGGAACTTTGCAGCTCAGACGGTGTATATTGATAGAGTAACACACACAAAATGCTGTAGGAACTTTGCAGCTCAGACGGTGTATATTGACAGACTAACACACACAAAATGCTGGAGGATCTCAGCAGGTCAGACAGTGTCTATGGTCAGAGTAACACACACAAATGCTGGAGCAACTCAGCAGGTCACACATTGTCTACGGACTGACTAACACACACAAAAGGCTGGAGGAACTCAGCTGGTCAGACAGTGTATATGGACAGAGTAACACACCGAAAATGTTGGAGGAACTCAGCAGGTCAGCCAATATCTATGGTCAGAGTAACACACACAAATGCTGGAGGAACTCAGCAGATCAGACTGTGCACATGGACAGAATAACACACACAAAATGCTGGAGGAACTCAGCAGGTCAGACAGTGTCTATGAACAGAGTAACACACACAAAATGCTGGAGGAACTCAGCAGGTCAGACAGTGTCTACGGACAGAGTAACACACAGAGAATGCTGGATGATCTCAGCAGATCAGACAGTGTCTATGGACAGAGTAATACACAGAAAATGCTGGATGAACTCAGCAGATCAGACAGTGTCTATTGACAGAGTAACACACAGAATATGGTGGATGAACTCAGCAGGTCAGACTGTGTCTATGGACAGAGTAACACACCGAAAATGCTGGAGGAACTCAGCAAGTCAGACAGTGTCTACGGACAGAGTAACACACACAAAATGATGGATGAACTCAGCAGGTAAGACAGTGTCTATTGACAGAGTAACACACACAATATGCTGGATAAACTCAGCAGGTCAGACAGTGTCTATGAACAGAGTAACAGAGACAAAATGCTGGAGGAACTCAGCAGTTCAGTCAGTGTCTATGGACAAAGTAACACACACAAAATGCTGGAGGAACTCAGCAGGTCAGACAGTGTATATGGACAGAGTAACACACAAAAAATGCCGGAGTCACTCAGCATGTCAGACAG
This sequence comes from Hypanus sabinus, assembly GCF_030144855.1. Taxonomy (NCBI): domain Eukaryota; kingdom Metazoa; phylum Chordata; class Chondrichthyes; order Myliobatiformes; family Dasyatidae; genus Hypanus; species Hypanus sabinus. The sequence continues at coordinate 700,794 of NW_026778924.1, forward strand.
TGTATATGGTCAGAGTAACACACAAAAAATGCCGGAGTCACTCAGCATGTCAGACAGTGTATATGGACAGAGGAACCCACACAAAATGCCGGAGGAACTCAGCATGTCAGACATTGTCTACGGACTGACTAACAGACACAAAATGCTGGAGGAACTCAGCATTTCAGACAGTGTCTATGGACAGAGTAACACACCGAAAATGCTGGAGGAACTCAGCAGGTCAGCCAATATCTATGGTCAGAGTAACACACACAAAATGCTGGAGGAACTCAGCAGATCAGACTGTGCACATGGACAGAGTAACACACACAAAATGCTGGAGGAACTCAGCAGGTCAGACAGTGTCTACGGACCGAGTAACACACAGAAAATGCTGGATGATCTCAGCAGATCAGACAGTGTCTATGGACAGAGTAATACACAGAAAATGCTGGATGAACTCAGCAGATCAGACAGTGTCTATTGACAGAGTAACACACAGAATATGGTGGATGAACTCAGCAGGTCAGACAGTGTCTATGGACAGAGTAACACAACCAAAATGCTGGAGGAACTCAGCAGTTCAGTCAGTGTCTATGGACAGAGTAACACACACAAAATGCTGGAGGAACTCAGCAGGTCAGACAGTGTCTATGGACAGAGTAACACACACAAAATGCCGGAGGAACTCAGCATGTCAGACAGTGTATATGGTCAGAGTAACACACACAAAATGCTGGAGGAACTCAGCAGGTCAGAGAACGTCTACGGACTGAGTAACACACACAAAATGCTGGAGGAACTCAGCAGGTCAGTCACAGTCTATGGTCAGAGTAACACACACAAAATGCTGGAGGAACTCAGCAGGTCAGACAGAGTCTATGGTCAGAGTAACACACACAAAATGCAGGAGGAACTCAGCAGCTCATACAGTGTATATTGACAGCGTAACACACACAAAATGCCGGTGGAACTCAGCAGGCCAGACTGTGTCTATGGACAGAGTAACACACCGAAAATGCTGGAGGAACTCAGAAGGTCAGACAGTGTATACGGTCAGAGTAACACACAGAAAATGCTGGATGATCTCAGCAGATCAGACAGTGTCTATGGACAGAGTAATACACAGAAAATGCTGGATGAACTCAGCAGGTCAGACAGTGTCTATTGACAGAGTAACACACAGAATATGCTGGATGGACTCAGCAGGTCAGACAGTGTCTATGGACAGAGTAACACAAACAAAATGCTGGAGGAACTCAGCAGTTCAGTCAGTGTCTATGGACAGAGTAACACACAAAATGCTGGAGGAACTCAGCAGGTCAGACAGTGTATATGGTCAGAGTAACACACAAAAAATGCTGGAGGAACTCAGCAGGTCGCACAGTGTCTATGAACAGAGTAATACACAGAAAATGCTGGATGAACTCAGCAGGGCAGACAGTGTCTATTGACAGAGTAACACACACAATATGCTGGATGAACTCAGCAGGTCAGACAGTGTATATGGTCAGAGTAACAGAGACAAAATGCCGGAGGAACTCAGCATGTCAGACATTGTTACGGACTGACTAACACACACAAAATGCTGGAGGAACTCAGCAGGTCAGACGGTGTATATTGACAGAGTAACACACACAAAATGCTGGAGGAACTCAGCAGGTCAGACAGTGTCTATAAACAGATTGACACACAAAAAATGCTGTAGAAACTTTGCAGCTCAGACGGTGTATATTGACAGACTAACACACACAAAATGCTGGAGGATCTCAGCAGGTCAGACAGTGTCTATGGTCCGAGTAACACACACAAATGCTGGAGCAACTCAGCAGGTCACACATTGTCTACGGACTGACTAACACACACAAAATGCTGGAGGAACTCAGCAGGTCAGACAGTGTCTATGGACAGAGTAACACACCGAAAATGCTGGAGGAACTCAGCAGGTCAGCCAATATCTATGGTCAGAGTAACACACACAAATGCTGGAGGAACTCAGCAGATCAGACTGTGCACATGGACAGAATAACACACACAAAATGCAGGAGGAACTCAGCAGGTCAGACAGTGTATATGGTCAGAGTAACACACACAAAATGCTGGAGGAACTCAGCAGGTCAGACAGTGTCTACGGACAGAGTAACACACAGAAAATGCTGGATGATCTCAGCAGATCAGACAGTGTCTATGGACAGAGTAATACACAGAAAATGCTGGATGAACTCAGCAGATCAGACAGTGTCTATTGACGACAGAGTAACACACAGAATATGGTGGATGAACTCAGCAGGTCAGACTGTGTCTATGGACAGAGTAACACACCGAAAATGCTGGAGGAACTCAGCAAGTCAGACAGTGTCTATGGACAGAGTAACACACCGAAAATGATGGAGGAACTCAGCATGTCAGACAGTGTATATGTTCAGAGTAACACACACAAAATGCTGGAGGAACTCAGCAGTTCAGTCAGTGTCTATGGTCAGAGTAACACACACAAAATGCTGGAGGAACTCAGCAGGTCAGACAGTGTCTATGGACAGAGTAACACACACAAAATGCTGGAGGAACTCAGCAGGTCAGACAGTGTCCATGGACAGAGTAACACACAAAAAATGCCGGAGTCAGTCAGCAGGTCAGACAGTGTATATGGTCAGAGTAACACACACAAAATGCTGGAGGAACTCAGCCGATCAGACTGTGCGCATGGACAGAATAACTGACACAAAATGCAGGAGGAACTCAGCATGTCAGACAGTGTATATGGTCAGAGTAACACACACAAAATGCTGGAGGAACTCAGCAGGTCAGACAGTGTCTACGGAGAGTGTAACACACAGAAAATGCTGGATGATCTCAGCAGATCAGACAGTGTCTATGGACAGAGTAATACACAGAAAATGCTGGATGAACTCAGCAGATCAGACAGTGTCTATTGACAGAGTAACACACAGAATATGGTGGATGAACTCAGCAGGTCAGACTGTGTCAATGGACAGAGTAACACACCGAAAATGCTGGAGGAACTCAGCAAGTCAGACAGTGTCTACGGACAGAGTAACACACACAAAATGATGGATGAACTCAGCAGGTAAGACAGTGTCTATTGACAGAGTAACACACACAATATGCTGGATGAACTCAGCAGGTCAGACAGTGTCTATGAACAGAGTAACAGAGACAAAATGCTGGAGGAACTCAGCAGTTCAGTCAGTGTCTATGGACAAAGTAACACACACAAAATGCTGCAGGAACTCAGCAGGTCAGACAGTGTATATGGACAGAGTAACACACAAAAAATGCCGGAGTCACTCAGCATGTCAGACAGTGTATATGGTCAGAGTAACACACACAAAATGCCGGAGGAACTCAGCATGTCAGACATTGTTACGGACTGACTAACACACACAAAATGCTGGAGGAACTCAGCAGGTCAGACGGTGTATATTGACAGAGTAACACACACAAAATGCTGGAGGAACTCAGCAGGTCAGACAGTGTCTATAAACAGATTGACACACAGAAAATGCTGTAGAAACTTTGCAGCTCAGACGGTGTTATTGACAGACTAACACACACAAAATGCTGGAGGATCTCAGCAGGTCAGACAGTGTCTATGGTCAGAGTAACACACACAAATGCTGGAGCAACTCAGCAGGTCACACATTGTCTACGGACTGACTAACACACACAAAATGCTGGAGGAACTCAGCAGGTCAGACAGTGTCTATGGACAGAGTAACACACCGAAAATGCTGGAGGAACTCAGCAGGTCAGCCAATATCTATGGTCAGAGTAACACACACAAATGCTGGAGGAACTCAGCAGATCAGACTGTGCACATGGACAGAATAACACACACAAAATGCAGGAGGAACTCAGCAGGTCAGAGAGTGTCTACGGACAGAGTAAGACACACAAAATGCTGGAGGAACTCAGCAAGTCAGACAGTGTCTATGGTCAGAGTAACACACAAAATGCTGGAGGAACTCAGCAGATCAGACTGTGCACATGGACAGAGTAACACACACAAAATGCTGGAGGAACTCAGCATGTCAGACAGTGTATATGGTCAGAGTAACACACACAAAATGCTGGAGGAACTCAGCAGGTCAGACAGTGTCTACGGACAGAGTAATACACAGAAAATGCTGGATGAACTCAGCAGATCAGACAGTGTCTATTGACAGAGTAACACACAGAATATGGTGGATGAACTCAGCAGGTCAGACTGTGTCTATGGACAGAGTAACACACCGAAAATGCTGGAGGAACTCAGCAAGTCAGACAGTGTATATGGACAGAGTAACACACAAAAAATGCCGGAGTCACTCAGCAGCTCAGACAGTGTATATGGTCAGAGTAACACACACAAAATGCTGGAGGAACTCAGCAGATCAGACTGTGCACATGGACAGAATAACTCACACAAAATGCAGGAGGAACTCAGCATGTCAGACAGTGTATATGGTCAGAGTAACACACACAAAATGCTGGAGGAACTCAGCAGGTCAGACAGTGTCTACGGAGAGAGTAACACACAGAAAATGCTGGATGATCTCAGCAGATCAGACAGTGTCTATGGACAGAGTAATACACAGAAAATGCTGGATGAACTCAGCAGATCAGACAGTGTCTATTGACAGAGTAACACACAGAATATGGTGGATGAACTCAGCAGGTCAGACTGTGTCTATGGACAGAGTAACACACCGAAAATGCTGGAGGAACTCAGCAAGTCAGACAGTGTCTACGGACAGAGTAACACACACAAAATGATGGATGAACTCAGCAGGTAAGACAGTGTCTATTGACAGAGTAACACACAAAAAATGCCGGAGTCACTCAGCAGGTCAGACAGTGTATATGGTCAGAGTAACACACACAAAATGCTGGAGGAACTCAGCAGATCAGACTGTGCACATGGACAGAATAACTCACACAAAATGCAGGAGGAACTCAGCATGTCAGACAGTGTATATGGTCAGAGTAACACACACAAAATGCTGGAGGAACTCAGCAGGTCAGACAGTGTCTACGGAGAGAGTAACACACAGAAAATGCTGGATGATCTCAGCAGATCAGACAGTGTCTATGGACAGAGTAATACACAGAAAATGCTGGATGAACTCAGCAGATCAGACAGTGTCGATTGACAGAGTAACACACAGAATATGGTGGATGAACTCAGCAGGTCAGACTGTGTCAATGGACAGAGTAACACACCGAAAATGCTGGAGGAACTCAGCAAGTCAGACAGTGTCTACGGACAGAGTAACACACACAAAATGATGGATGAACTCAGCAGGTAAGACAGTGTCTATTGACAGAGTAACACACACAATATGCTGGATGAACTCAGCAGGTCAGACAGTGTCTATGAACAGAGTAACAGAGACAAAATGCTGGAGGAACTCAGCAGTTCAGTCAGTGTCTATGGACAAAGTAACACACACAAAATGCTGGAGGAACTCAGCAGGTCAGACAGTGTATATGGACAGAGTAACACACAAAAAATGCCGGAGTCACTCAGCATGTCAGACAGTGTATATGGTCAGAGTAACACACACAAAATGCTGGAGGAACTCAGCAGGTCAGACAGTGTATATGGACAGAGTAACCCACACAAAATGCCGGAGGAACTCAGCATGTCAGACATTGTCTACGGACTGACTAACACACACAAAATGCTGGAGGAACTCAGCAGGTCAGACAGTGTCTATGGACAGAGTAACACACCGAAAATGCTGGAGGAACTCAGCAGGTCAGACAGTGTATATGCTCAGAGTAACACACATAAAATGCTGGAGGAACTCAGCAGGTCAGAGTGCGTCTACGGACTGACTAACACACACAAAATGCTGGAGGAACTCAGCAGGTCAGACAGTGTCTATGGACAGATTGACACACACAAAATGCTGTAGGAACTCAGCAGGTCAGACTGCGTCTATGGACAGAGTAACACACCGAAAATGCTAGAGGAACTCAGCAGGTCAGCCAATATCTATGGTCAGAGTAACACGCACAAAATGCTGGAGGAACTCAGCAAGTCAAACAGTGTCTATGGACAGAGTAACACACACAAAATGCTGGAAGAACTCAGCAGGTCAGACAGTGTTTATGAACAGAGTAATACACAGAAAATGCTGGATGAACTCAGCAGGGCAGACAGTGTCTATTGACAGAGTAACACACACAATATGCTGGATGAACTCATCAGGTCAGACAGTGTATATGGTCAGAGTAACACACACAAAATGCTGGAGGAACTCAGCAGGTCAGAGAGTGTCTATGGACACACACAAAATGCTGGAGGAACTCAGCAGGTCAGACAGACTCTATGGTCAGAGTAACACACACAAAATGCTGGAGGAACTCAGCAGCTCATACAGTGTATATTGACAGCGTAACACACACAAAATGCCGGTGGAACTCAGCAGGCCAGACTGTGTCTATGGACAGAGTAACACACCGAAAATGCTGGAGGAACTCAACAGGTCAGCCAATATATATGGTCAGAGTAACACACACAAAATGCTGGAGGAACTCAGCAGGTCAGCCAATATTTATGGTCAGAGTAACACACACAAAAGGCTGGAGGAACTCAGCAGGTCAGACAGTGTCTATGGACAGAGTAACACACACAAAATGCTGGAGGAACTCAGCAGGTCAGACAGTGTCTATGGACAGAGTAACACACAGAAAATGTTGGAGGAACTCAGCAGGTCAGCCAATATCTATGGTCAGAGTAACACACACAAAATGCTGGAGCAACTCAGCAGGTCAGACAGTGTCTATGGTCAGAGTAACACACACAAAATGCTGGAGGAACTCAGCAGGTCAGACAGCGTATATGGTCAGAGTAACACATACAAAATGCTCGTGGAACTCAGCAGGTCAGACAGTGTCTATGGTCAGAGTAACACACACAAAATGCTGGAAGAACTCAGCAGGTCAGACAGTGTTTATGAACAGAGTAATACACAGAAAATGCTGGATGAACTCAGCAGGTCAGACAGTGTCTATTGACAGAGTAACACACACAATATGCTGGATGAACTCAGCAGGTCAGACAGCGTATATGGTCAGAGTAACACATACAAAATGCTCGTGGAACTCAGCAGGTCAGACAGTGTCTATGGTCAGAGTAACACACACAAAATGCTGGAGGATCTCAGCAGGTCAGACAGCGTATATGGTCAGAGTAACACACACAAAATGCTGGAGGAACTCAGCAGGTCAGACAGTGTCTATAAACAGATTGACACACACAAAATGATGTAGGAACGTTGCAGCTCAGACGGTGTATATTGACAGAGTAACACACACAAAATGCTGGAGGAACTCAGCAGGTCAGACAGTGTCTATAAACAGATTGACACACACAAAATGCTGTAGGAACTTTGCAGCTCAGACGGTGTATATTGACAGAGTAACACACACAAAATGCTGGAGGATCTCAGCAGGTCAGACAGTGTCTATGGACAGAGTAACACACCGAAAATGCTGGAGGAACTCAGCAGGTCAGCCAATATCTATGGTCAGAGTAACACACACAAAATGCTGGAGGAACTCAGCAGATCAGACTGTGCACATGGACAGAGTAACACACACAAAATGCAGGAGAAACTCAGCATGTCAGACAGTGTATATGGTCAGAGTAACACACACAAAATGCTGGAGGAACTCAGCAGGTCAGACATTGTCTACGGACAGAGTAACACACAGAAAATGCTGGATGATCTCAGCAGATCAGACAGTGTCTATGGACAGAGTAATACACAGAAAATGCTGGATGAACTCAGCAGATCAGACAGTGTCTGTTCACAGAGTAACACACAGAATATGGTGCATGAACTCAGCAGGTCAGACTGTGTCTATGGACAGACTAACACACCGAAAATGCTAGAAGAACTCAGCAGGTCAGCCAATATCTATGGTCAGAGTAACACGCACAAAATGCTGGAGGAACTCAACAAGTCAGACAGTGTCTACGGACAGAGTAACACACACAAAATGCTGGAAGAACTCAGCAGGTCAGACAGTGTTTATGAACAGAGTAATACACAGAAAATGCTGGATGAACTCAGCAGATCAGACAGTGTCTATTGACAGAGTAACACACAGAATATGGTGGATGAACTCAGCAGGTCAGACTGTGTCTATGGACAGAGTAACACACCGAAAATGCTAGAGGAACTCAGCAGGTCAGCCAATATCTATGGTCAGAGTAACACGCACATAATGCTGGAGGAACTCAGCAGGTCAGACAGTGTCTATGGACAGAGTAACACACACAAAATGCTGGAGGAACTCAGCAGGTCAGACAGTGTCTATGGACAGAGTAACACACACAAAATGCTGGAGGAACTTAGCAGGTCAGACAGTGTCTATGGACAGAGTAACTCACACAAAATGCTGGAGGAACTCAGCAGGTCAGACAGTGTCTATGGACAGATTGACACACACAAAATGCTGTACGAACTCAGCAGGTCAGACTGTGTCTATGGACAGAGTAACACACCGAAAATGCTGGCAGAACTCAGCAGGTCAGCCAATATCTATGGTCAGAGTAACACACACAAAATGCTGGAGGAACTCAGCAGATCAGACTGTGTATATGGACAGAGTAACACAGACAAAATGCCGGAAGAACTCAGCATGTCAGACAGTGTATATTGTCAGAGTAACATGCACAAAATGCTGGAGGAACTCAGCAGGTCAGAAGGCGTCTACTGACTGAGTAACACACACAAAATGCTGGAGCAACTCAGCAGGTCAGACAGTATCTATGGACAGAGTAACACACACAAAATGCTGGAGGAACTCAGCAGGTCAGACAGTGTATATGGACAGAGTAACACACACAAATTGCCGGAGGAACTCAGCATGTCAGACAGTGTATATGGTCAGAGTAACACACACAAAATGCTGGAGGAACTCAGCAAGTCAGACAGTGTCTACGGACAGAGTAACACACACAAAATGCTTGATGAACTCAGCAGGTCAGACAGTGTCTATGAACAGAGTAATACACAGAAAATGCTGGATGAACTCAGCAGGGCAGACAATGTCTATTGACAGAGTAACACACACAATATGCTGGATGAACTCAGCAGGTCAGACAGTGTATATGGTCAGAGTAACAGAGACAAAATGCCGGAGGAACTCAGCATGTCAGACATTGTCTACGGACTGACTAACACATACAAAATGCTGGAGGAACTCAGCAGGTCAGACAGTGTCTATAAACAGATTGACACACACAAAATGCTGTAGGAACTTTGCAGCTCAGACGGTGTATATTGACAGAGTAACACACACAAAATGCTGGAGGATCTCAGCAGGTCAGACAGTGTATATGGTCAGAGTAACACACACAAAATGCTGGAGGAACTCAGCAGGTCAGACAGTGTCTCCGGACAGAGTAACACACAGAAAATGCTGGATGAACTCAGCAGATCAGACAGTGTCTATTGACAGAGTAACCCACAGAATATGGTGGATGAACTCAGCAGGGCAGACTGTGTCTATGGACAGAGTAACACACCGAAAATGCTGGAGGAACTCAGCAAGTCAGACAGTGTCTACGGACAGAGTAACACACACAAAATGATGGATGAACTCAGCAGGTAAGACAGTGTCTATGGACAAAGTAACACACACAAAATGCTGGAGGAACTCAGCAGGTCAGACAGTGTATATGGACAGAGTAACACACAAAAAATGCCGGAGTCACTCAGCATGTCAGACAGTGTATATGGTCAGAGTAACACACACAAAATGCTGGAGGAACTCAGCAGGTCAGACAGTGTATATGGACAGAGTAACCCACACAAAATGCCGGAGGAACTCAGCATGTCAGACAGTGTATATGCTCAGAGTAACACACATAAAATGCTGGAGGAACTCAGCAGGTCAGACAGTGTCTATGGACAGAGTAACACACCGAAAATGCTGGAGGAACTCAGCAGGTCAGACAGTGTATATGCTCAGAGTAACACACATAAAATGCTGGAGGAACTCAGCAGGTCAGAGTGCGTCTACGGACTGACTAACACACACAAAATGCTGGAGGAACTCAGCAGGTCAGACAGTGTCTATGGACAGATTGACACACACAAAATGCTGTAGGAACTCAGCAGGTCAGACTGCGTCTATGGACAGAGTAACACACCGAAAATGCTAGAGGAACTCAGCAGGTCAGCCAATATCTATGGTCAGAGTAACACGCACAAAATGCTGGAGGAACTCAGCAAGTCAAACAGTGTCTATGGACAGAGTAACACACACAAAATGCTGGAAGAACTCAGCAGGTCAGACAGTGTTTATGAACAGAGTAATACACAGAAAATGCTGGATGAACTCAGCAGGGCAGACAGTGTCTATTGACAGAGTAACACACACAATATGCTGGATGAACTCATCAGGTCAGACAGTGTATATGGTCAGAGTAACACACACAAAATGCTGGAGGAACTCAGCAGGTCAGAGAGTGTCTATGGACACACACAAAATGCTGGAGGAACTCAGCAGGTCAGACAGACTCTATGGTCAGAGTAACACACACAAAATGCTGGAGGAACTCAGCAGCTCATACAGTGTATATTGACAGCGTAACACACACAAAATGCCGGTGGAACTCAGCAGGCCAGACTGTGTCTATGGACAGAGTAACACACCGAAAATGCTGGAGGAACTCAACAGGTCAGCCAATATATATGGTCAGAGTAACACACACAAAATGCTGGAGGAACTCAGCAGGTCAGCCAATATTTATGGTCAGAGTAACACACACAAAAGGCTGGAGGAACTCAGCAGGTCAGACAGTGTCTATGGACAGAGTAACACACACAAAATGCTGGCGGAACTCAGCAGGTCAGACAGTGTCTATGGACAGAGTAACACACAGAAAATGTTGGAGGAACTCAGCAGGTCAGCCAATATCTATGGTCAGAGTAACACACACAAAATGCTGGAGCAACTCAGCAGGTCAGACAGTGTCTATGGTCAGAGTAACACACACAAAATGCTGGAGGAACTCAGCAGGTCAGACAGCGTATATGGTCAGAGTAACACATACAAAATGCTCGTGGAACTCAGCAGGTCAGACAGTGTCTATGGTCAGAGTAACACACACAAAATGCTGGAAGAACTCAGCAGGTCAGACAGTGTTTATGAACAGAGTAATACACAGAAAATGCTGGATGAACTCAGCAGGTCAGACAGTGTCTATTGACAGAGTAACACACACAATATGCTGGATGAACTCAGCAGGTCAGACAGCGTATATGGTCAGAGTAACACATACAAAATGCTCGTGGAACTCAGCAGGTCAGACAGTGTCTATGGTCAGAGTAACACACACAAAATGCTGGAGGATCTCAGCAGGTCAGACAGCGTATATGGTCAGAGTAACACACACAAAATGCTGGAGGAACTCAGCAGGTCAGACAGTGTCTATAAACAGATTGACACACACAAAATGATGTAGGAACGTTGCAGCTCAGACGGTGTATATTGACAGAGTAACACACACAAAATGCTGGAGGAACTCAGCAGGTCAGACAGTGTCTATAAACAGATTGACACACACAAAATGCTGTAGGAACTTTGCAGCTCAGACGGTGTATATTGACAGAGTAACACACACAAAATGCTGGAGGATCTCAGCAGGTCAGACAGTGTCTATGGACAGAGTAACACACCGAAAATGCTGGAGGAACTCAGCAGGTCAGCCAATATCTATGGTCAGAGTAACACACACAAAATGCTGGAGGAACTCAGCAGATCAGACTGTGCACATGGACAGAGTAACACACACAAAATGCAGGAGAAACTCAGCATGTCAGACAGTGTATATGGTCAGAGTAACACACACAAAATGCTGGAGGAACTCAGCAGGTCAGACATTGTCTACGGACAGAGTAACACACAGAAAATGCTGGATGATCTCAGCAGATCAGACAGTGTCTATGGACAGAGTAATACACAGAAAATGCTGGATGAACTCAGCAGATCAGACAGTGTCTGTTCACAGAGTAACACACAGAATATGGTGCATGAACTCAGCAGGTCAGACTGTGTCTATGGACAGACTAACACACCGAAAATGCTAGAAGAACTCAGCAGGTCAGCCAATATCTATGGTCAGAGTAACACGCACAAAATGCTGGAGGAACTCAACAAGTCAGACAGTGTCTACGGACAGAGTAACACACACAAAATGCTGGAAGAACTCAGCAGGTCAGACAGTGTTTATGAACAGAGTAATACACAGAAAATGCTGGATGAACTCAGCAGATCAGACAGTGTCTATTGACAGAGTAACACACAGAATATGGTGGATGAACTCAGCAGGTCAGACTGTGTCTATGGACAGAGTAACACACCGAAAATGCTAGAGGAACTCAGCAGGTCAGCCAATATCTATGGTCAGAGTAACACGCACATAATGCTGGAGGAACTCAGCAGGTCAGACAGTGTCTATGGACAGAGTAACACACACAAAATGCTGGAGGAACTCAGCAGGTCAGACAGTGTCTATGGACAGAGTAACACACACAAAATGCTGGAGGAACTTAGCAGGTCAGACAGTGTCTATGGACAGAGTAACTCACACAAAATGCTGGAGGAACTCAGCAGGTCAGACAGTGTCTATGGACAGATTGACACACACAAAATGCTGTACGAACTCAGCAGGTCAGACTGTGTCTATGGACAGAGTAACACACCGAAAATGCTGGCAGAACTCAGCAGGTCAGCCAATATCTATGGTCAGAGTAACACACACAAAATGCTGCAGGAACTCAGCAGATCAGACTGAGTATATGGACAGAGTAACACAGACAAAATGCCGGAAGAACTCAGCATGTCAGACAGTGTATATTGTCAGAGTAACATGCACAAAATGCTGGAGGAACTCAGCAGGTCAGAAGGCGTCTACTGACTGAGTAACACACACAAAATGCTGGAGCAACTCAGCAGGTCAGACAGTATCTATGGACAGAGTAACACACACAAAATGCTGGAGGAACTCAGCAGGTCAGACAGTGTATATGGACAGAGTAACACACACAAATTGCCGGAGGAACTCAGCATGTCAGACAGTGTATATGGTCAGAGTAACACACACAAAATGCTGGAGGAACTCAGCAAGTCAGACAGTGTCTACGGACAGAGTAACACACACAAAATGCTTGATGAACTCAGCAGGTCAGACAGTGTCTATGAACAGAGTAATACACAGAAAATGCTGGATGAACTCAGCAGGGCAGACAATGTCTATTGACAGAGTAACACACACAATATGCTGGATGAACTCAGCAGGTCAGACAGTGTATATGGTCAGAGTAACAGAGACAAAATGCCGGAGGAACTCAGCATGTCAGACATTGTCTACGGACTGACTAACACACACAAAATGCTGGAGGAACTCAGCAGGTCAGACAGTCTCTAAGGACAGAGTAAATCACACACAAAATGCTGGAATCACTCAGCAGGTCAGATAGTGTCTATGGACAGAGTAACACACACAAAATGCTTGTGGAACTCAGCAAGACAGACAGTGTCTATGGTCAGAGTAACACACACAAAATGCTGGAGGAACTCAGCAGGTCAGACAGTGTCAATGGTCACAGTAACACACACAAAATGCTGGAGGAACTCAGCAGGTCAGACTGTGTCTATGGACAGAGAAACACACTCAAAATGCTGGAGGAACTCAGCAGGTCAGACAGTGTTTATGGACAGAGTAACACACACAAAATACTGGAGGTACTCAGCAGGTCAGACAGTGTCTATTGTCAGAGTAACACACACAAAATGCTGGTGGAACTCTGCAGGTCAGACAGTGTCTATGGTTAGAGTAACACACACAAAATGTTGGTGGATCTCAGCAGGTCAGACAGTGTCTATGGTCAGAGTAACAAACGCAAAATGCTGGAGGAACTCAGCAGGTCAGACTGTGTCTATGGACAGAGAAACACACACAAAATGCTGGAGGAACACAGCAGGTCAGACAGTCTCTATGGACAGAGTAACACACACAAAATGCTGGTGGAACTCAGCAGGTCAGACAGTGTCTATGGTCAGAGTAACACACACAAAATGCTGGAGGTACTCAGCAGGTCAGACAGTGTCTATGGTCAGAGTAACACACACAAAATGCTGGAGGAACTCAGCAGGTCAGACAGCGTATATGGTCAGAGTAACACATACAAAATGCTCGTGGAACTCAGCAGGTCAGACAGTGTCTATGGTCAGAGTAACACACACAAAATGCTGGAAGAACTCAGCAGGTCAGACAGTGTTTATGAACAGAGTAATACACAGAAAATGCTGGATGAACTCAGCAGGTCAGACAGTGTCTATTGACAGAGTAACACACACAATATGCTGGATGAACTCAGCAGGTCAGACAGCGTATATGGTCAGAGTAACACATACAAAATGCTCGTGGAACTCAGCAGGTCAGACAGTGTCTATGGTCAGAGTAACACACACTAAATGCTGGAGGATCTCAGCAGGTCAGACAGCGTATATGGTCAGAGTAACACACACAAAATGCTGGAGGAACTCAGCAGGTCAGACAGTGTCTATAAACAGATTGACACACACAAAATGATGTAGGAACGTTGCAGCTCAGACGGTGTATATTGACAGAGTAACACACACAAAATGCTGGAGGAACTCAGCAGGTCAGACAGTGTCTATAAACAGATTGACACACACAAAATGATGTAGGAACGTTGCAGCTCAGACGGTGTATATGGTCAGAGTAACACACACAAAATGCTGGAGGATCTCAGCAGGTCAGACAGTGTCTATGGACAGAGTAACACACCGAAAATGCTGGAGGAACTCAGCAGGTCAGCCAATATCTATGGTCAGAGTAACACACACAAAATGCTGGAGGAACTCAGCAGATCAGACTGTGCACATGGACAGAGTAACACACACAAAATGCAGGAGAAACTCAGCATGTCAGACAGTGTATATGGTCAGAGTAACACACACAAAATGCTGGAGGAACTCAGCAGGTCAGACATTGTCTACGGACAGAGTAACACACAGAAAATGCTGGATGATCTCAGCAGATCAGACAGTGTCTATGGACAGAGTAATACACAGAAAATGCTGGATGAACTCAGCAGATCAGACAGTGTCTGTTCACAGAGTAACACACAGAATATGGTGCATGAACTCAGCAGGTCAGACTGTGTCTATGGACAGACTAACACACCGAAAATGCTAGAAGAACTCAGCAGGTCAGCCAATATCTATGGTCAGAGTAACACGCACAAAATGCTGGAGGAACTCAACAAGTCAGACAGTGTCTACGGACAGAGTAACACACACAAAATGCTGGAAGAACTCAGCAGGTCAGACAGTGTTTATGAACAGAGTAATACACAGAAAATGCTGGATGAACTCAGCAGATCAGACAGTGTCTATTGACAGAGTAACACACAGAATATGGTGGATGAACTCAGCAGGTCAGACTGTGTCTATGGACAGAGTAACACACCGAAAATGCTAGAGGAACTCAGCAGGTCAGCCAATATCTATGGTCAGAGTAACACGCACATAATGCTGGAGGAACTCAGCAGGTCAGACAGTGTCTATGGACAGAGTAACACACACAAAATGCTGGAGGAACTCAGCAGGTCAGACAGTGTCTATGGACAGAGTAACACACACAAAATGCTGGAGGAACTTAGCAGGTCAGACAGTGTCTATGGACAGAGTAACTCACACAAAATGCTGGAGGAACTCAGCAGGTCAGACAGTGTCTATGGACAGATTGACACACACAAAATGCTGTACGAACTCAGCAGGTCAGACTGTGTCTATGGACAGAGTAACACACCGAAAATGCTGGCAGAACTCAGCAGGTCAGCCAATATCTATGGTCAGAGTAACACACACAAAATGCTGGAGGAACTCAGCAGATCAGACTGTGTATATGGACAGAGTAACACAGACAAAATGCCGGAAGAACTCAGCATGTCAGACAGTGTATATTGTCAGAGTAACATGCACAAAATGCTGGAGGAACTCAGCAGGTCAGAAGGCGTCTACTGACTGAGTAACACACACAAAATGCTGGAGCAACTCAGCAGGTCAGACATTATCTATGGACAGAGTAACACACACAAAATGCTGGAGGAACTCAGCAGGTCAGACAGTGTATATGGACAGAGTAACACACACAAATTGCCGGAGGAACTCAGCATGTCAGACAGTATATATGGTCAGAGTAACACACACAAAATGCTGGAGGAACTCAGCAAGTCAGACAGTGTCTACGGACAGAGTAACACACACAAAATGCTTGATGAACTCAGCAGGTCAGACAGTGTCTATGAACAGAGTAATACACAGAAAATGCTGGATGAACTCAGCAGGGCAGACAATGTCTATTGACAGAGTAACACACACAATATGCTGGATGAACTCAGCAGGTCAGACAGTGTATATGGTCAGAGTAACAGAGACAAAATGCCGGAGGAACTCAGCATGTCAGACATTGTCTACGGACTGACTAACACACACAAAATGCTGGAGGAACTCAGCAGGTCAGACAGTGTCTATAAACAGATTGACACACACAAAATGCTGTAGGAACTTTACAGCTCAGACGGTGTATATTGACAGAGTAACACACACAAAATGCTGGAGGAACTCAGCAGGTCAGACAGTGTCTATAAACAGATTGACACACACAAAATGCTGTAGGAACTTTGCAGCTCAGACGGTGTATATTGACAGAGTAACACACACAAAATGCTGGAGGATCTCAGCAGGTCAGACAGTGTATATGGTCAGAGTAACACACACAAAATGCTGGAGGAACTCAGCAGGTCAGACAGTGTCTCCGGACAGAGTAACACACAGAAAATGCTGGATGAACTCAGCAGATCAGACAGTGTCTATTGACAGAGTAACCCACAGAATATGGTGGATGAACTCAGCAGGGCAGACTGTGTCTATGGACAGAGTAACACACCGAAAATGCTGGAGGAACTCAGCAAGTCAGACAGTGTCTACGGACAGAGTAACACACACAAAATGATGGATGAACTCAGCAGGTAAGACAGTGTCTATGGACAAAGTAACACACACAAAATGCTGGAGGAACTCAGCAGGTCAGACAGTGTATATGGACAGAGTAACACACAAAAAATGCCGGAGTCACTCAGCATGTCAGACAGTGTATATGGTCAGAGTAACACACACAAAATGCTGGAGGAACTCAGCAGGTCAGACAGTGTATATGGACAGAGTAACCCACACAAAATGCCGGAGGAACTCAGCATGTCAGACATTGTCTACGGACTGACTAACACACACAAAATGCTGGAGTAACTCAGCAGGTCAGACAGTGTCTATAAACAGATTGACACACACAAAATGCTGTAGGAACTTTGCAGCTCAGACGGTGTATATTGACAGAGTAACACACAGAAAATGCTGGAGGATCTCAGCAGGTCAGACAGTATCTATGGTCAGAGTAACACACACAAATGCTGGAGCAACTCAGCAGGTCACACATTGTCTACGGACTGACTAACACACACAAAATGCTGGAGGATCTCAGCAGGTCAGACAGTATCTATGGACAGAGTAACACACAGAAAATGTTGGAGGAACTCAGCAGGTCAGCCAATATCTATGGTCAGAGTAACACACACAAGATGCTGGAGGAACTCAGCAGATCAGACTGTGCACATGGTCAGAGTAACACACACAAAATGCTGGAGGAACTCAGAAGGTCAGACAGTGTCTACGGACAGAGTAACACACAGAAAATGCTCGATGATCTCAGCAGATCAGACAGTGTCTATGGACAGAGTAATACACAGAAAATGCTGGATGAACTCAGCAGTTCAGTCAGTGTCTATGGACAGAGTAACACACACAAAATGCTGGAGGTACTCAGCAGGTCAGACAGTGTCTATGGTCAGAGTAACACACCCAAAATGCTGGAGGAACTCAGCAGGTCAGACAGCGTATATGGTCAGAGTAACACATACAAAATGCTCGTGGAACTCAGCAGGTCAGACAGTGTCTATGGTCAGAGTAACACACACAAAATGCTGGAAGAACTCAGCAGGTCAGACAGTGTTTATGAACAGAGTAATACACAGAAAATGCTGGATGAACTCAGCAGGTCAGACAGTGTCTATTGACAGAGTAACACACACAATATGCTGGATGAACTCAGCAGGTCAGACAGCGTATATGGTCAGAGTAACACATACAAAATGCTCGTGGAACTCAGCAGGTCAGACAGTGTCTATGGTCAGAGTAACACACACAAAATGCTGGAGGATCTCTGCAGGTCAGACAGCGTATATGGTCAGAGTAACACACACAAAATGCTGGAGGAACTCAGCAGGTCAGACAGTGTCTATAAACAGATTGACACACACAAAATGATGTAGGAACGTTGCAGCTCAGACGGTGTATATTGACAGAGTAACACACACAAAATGCTGGAGGAACTCAGCAGGTCAGACAGTGTCTATAAACAGATTGACACACACAAAATGCTGTAGGAACTTTGCAGCTCAGACGGTGTATATTGACAGAGTAACACACACAAAATGCTGGAGGATCTCAGCAGGTCAGACAGTGTCTATGGACAGAGTAACACACCGAAAATGCTGGAGGAACTCAGCAGGTCAGCCAATATCTATGGTCAGAGTAACACACACAAAATGCTGGAGGAACTCAGCAGATCAGACTGTGCACATGGACAGAGTAACACACACAAAATGCAGGAGAAACTCAGCATGTCAGACAGTGTATATGGTCAGAGTAACACACACAAAATGCTGGAGGAACTCAGCAGGTCAGACATTGTCTACGGACAGAGTAACACACAGAAAATGCTGGATGATCTCAGCAGATCAGACAGTGTCTATGGACAGAGTAATACACAGAAAATGCTGGATGAACTCAGCAGATCAGACAGTGTCTGTTCACAGAGTAACACACAGAATATGGTGCATGAACTCAGCAGGTCAGACTGTGTCTATGGACAGACTAACACACCGAAAATGCTAGAAGAACTCAGCAGGTCAGCCAATATCTATGGTCAGAGTAACACGCACAAAATGCTGGAGGAACTCAACAAGTCAGACAGTGTCTACGGACAGAGTAACACACACAAAATGCTGGAAGAACTCAGCAGGTCAGACAGTGTTTATGAACAGAGTAATACACAGAAAATGCTGGATGAACTCAGCAGATCAGACAGTGTCTATTGACAGAGTAACACACAGAATATGGTGGATGAACTCAGCAGGTCAGACTGTGTCTATGGACAGAGTAACACACCGAAAATGCTAGAGGAACTCAGCAGGTCAGCCAATATCTATGGTCAGAGTAACACGCACATAATGCTGGAGGAACTCAGCAGGTCAGACAGTGTCTATGGACAGAGTAACACACACAAAATGCTGGAGGAACTCAGCAGGTCAGACAGTGTCTATGGACAGAGTAACACACACAAAATGCTGGAGGAACTTAGCAGGTCAGACAGTGTCTATGGACAGAGTAACTCACACAAAATGCTGGAGGAACTCAGCAGGTCAGACAGTGTCTATGGACAGATTGACACACACAAAATGCTGTACGAACTCAGCAGGTCAGACTGTGTCTATGGACAGAGTAACACACCGAAAATGCTGGCAGAACTCAGCAGGTCAGCCAATATCTATGGTCAGAGTAACACACACAAAATGCTGGAGGAACTCAGCAGATCAGACTGTGTATATGGACAGAGTAACACAGACAAAATGCCGGAAGAACTCAGCATGTCAGACAGTGTATATTGTCAGAGTAACATGCACAAAATGCTGGAGGAACTCAGCAGGTCAGAAGGCGTCTACTGACTGAGTAACACACACAAAATGCTGGAGCAACTCAGCAGGTCAGACAGTATCTATGGACAGAGTAACACACACAAAATGCTGGAGGAACTCAGCAGGTCAGACAGTGTATATGGACAGAGTAACACACACAAATTGCCGGAGGAACTCAGCATGTCAGACAGTGTATATGGTCAGAGTAACACACACAAAATGCTGGAGGAACTCAGCAAGTCAGGTAGTGTCTACGGACAGAGTAACACACACAAAATGCTTGATGAACTCAGCAGGTCAGACAGTGTCTATGAACAGAGTAATACACAGAAAATGCTGGATGAACTCAGCAGGGCAGACAATGTCTATTGACAGAGTAACACACACAATATGCTGGATGAACTCAGCAGGTCAGACAGTGTATATGGTCAGAGTAACAGAGACAAAATGCCGGAGGAACTCAGCATGTCAGACATTGTCTACGGACTGACTAACACACACAAAATGCTGGAGGAACTCAGCAGGTCAGACAGTGTCTATAAACAGATTGACACACACAAAATGCTGTAGGAACATTACAGCTCAGACGGTGTATATTGACAGAGTAACACACACAAAATGCTGGAGGAACTCAGCAGGTCAGACAGTGTCTATAAACAGATTGACACACACAAAATGCTGTAGGAACTTTGCAGCTCAGACGGTGTATATTGACAGAGTAACACACACAAAATGCTGGAGGATCTCAGCAGGTCAGACAGTGTATATGGTCAGAGTAACACACACAAAATGCTGGAGGAACTCAGCAGGTCAGACAGTGTCTCCGGACAGAGTAACACACAGAAAATGCTGGATGAACTCAGCAGATCAGACAGTGTCTATTGACAGAGTAACCCACAGAATATGGTGGATGAACTCAGCAGGGCAGACTGTGTCTATGGACAGAGTAACACACCGAAAATGCTGGAGGAACTCAGCAAGTCAGACAGTGTCTACGGACAGAGTAACACACACAAAATGATGGATGAACTCAGCAGGTAAGACAGTGTCTATGGACAAAGTAACACACACAAAATGCTGGAGGAACTCAGCAGGTCAGACAGTGTATATGGACAGAGTAACACACAAAAAATGCCGGAGTCACTCAGCATGTCAGACAGTGTATATGGTCAGAGTAACACACACAAAATGCTGGAGGAACTCAGCAGGTCAGACAGTGTATATGGACAGAGTAACCCACACAAAATGCCGGAGGAACTCAGCATGTCAGACATTGTCTACGGACTGACTAACACACACAAAATGCTGGAGTAACTCAGCAGGTCAGACAGTGTCTATAAACAGATTGACACACACAAAATGCTGTAGGAACTTTGCAGCTCAGACGGTGTATATTGACAGAGTAACACACAGAAAATGCTGGAGGATCTCAGCAGGTCAGACAGTATCTATGGTCAGAGTAACACACACAAATGCTGGAGCAACTCAGCAGGTCACACATTGTCTACGGACTGACTAACACACACAAAATGCTGGAGGATCTCAGCAGGTCAGACAGTATCTATGGACAGAGTAACACACAGAAAATGTTGGAGGAACTCAGCAGGTCAGCCAATATCTATGGTCAGAGTAACACACACAAGATGCTGGAGGAACTCAGCAGATCAGACTGTGCACATGGTCAGAGTAACACACACAAAATGCTGGAGGAACTCAGAAGGTCAGACAGTGTCTACGGACAGAGTAACACACAGAAAATGCTCGATGATCTCAGCAGATCAGACAGTGTCTATGGACAGAGTAATACACAGAAAATGCTGGATGAACTCAGCAGTTCAGTCAGTGTCTATGGACAGAGTAACACACACAAAATGCTGGAGGAACTCAGCAGGTCAGACAGTGTACATGGACAGAGTAACACACACAAAATGCCAGAGGAACTCAGCATGTCATACAGTGTATATGGTCAGAGTAACACACACAAAATGCTGGAGGAACTCAGCAACTCAGACAATGTCTACGGACAGAGTAACACACACAAAATGCTTGATGAACTCAGCAGGTCAGACAGTGTCTATGAACAGAGTAATACACAGAAAATGCTGGATGAACTCAGCAGGGCAGACAGTGTCTATTGACAGAGTAACACACACAAAATGCCGGAGGAACTCAGCAGGTCAGACAGTGTCTACGGACTGACTAACGCACACGAAATGCTGGAGGAACTCAGCAGGTCAGAGAGTGTCTATGGACAGAGTAACACGCACAAAATGCTGGAGGAACTCAGCAGGTCAGACAGAGTCTATGGTCAGAGTAACACACACAAAATGCTGGAGGAACTCAGCAGCTCATACAGTGTATATTGACAGCGTAACATACACAAAATGCCGGTGGAACTCAGCAGGCCAGACTGTGTCTATGGACAGAGTAACACACCGAAAATGCTGGAGGAACTCAGCAGGTCAGCCATTATCTATGGTCAGAGTAACACACACAAAATGCTGGAGGAACTCTGCAGGTCAGCCAATATTTATGGTCAGAGTAACACACCCAAAATGCTTGAGGAACTCAGCAGGTCAGACAGTGTCTATGGACAGAGTAACGCACACAAAATGCTGGAGGATCTCAGCAGGGCAGACAGTGTCTATGATCAGAGTAACACACACAAATGCTGGAGCAACTCAGCAGGTCAGACATTGTCTACGGACTGACTAACACACACAAAATGCTGGAGGAACTCAGCAGGTCAGACAGTGTCTATAAACAGATTGACACACACAAAATGCTGTAGAAACTCAGCAGGTCAGACAGTGTATATGCTCAGAGTAACACACATAAAATGCTGGAGGAACTCAGCAGCTCATACAGTGTATATTGACAGAGTAACACACACAAAATGCCGGTGGAACTCAGGAGGCTAGACTGTGTCTATGGACAGAGTAACACACCGAAAATGCTGGCAGAACTCAGCAGGTCAGACAGTGTATATTGACAGAGTAACACACACAAAATGCTGGAGGATCTCAGCAGGTCAGACAGTATCTATGGTCAGAGTAACACACACAAATGCTGGAGCAACTCAGCAGGTCACACATTGTCTACGGACTGACTAACACACACAAAATGCTGGAGGATCTCAGCAGGTCAGACAGTATCTATGGACAGAGTAACACACAGAAAATGTTGGAGGAACTCAGCAGGTCAGCCAATATCTATGGTCAGAGTAACACACACAAAATGCTGGAGGAACTCAGAAGGTCAGACAGTGCACATGGTCAGAGTAACACACACAAAATGCTGGAGGAACTCAGAAGGTCAGACAGTGTCTACGGACAGAGTAACACACAGAAAATGCTCGATGATCTCAGCAGATCAGACAGTGTCTATGGACAGAGTAATACACAGAAAATGCTGGATGAACTCAGCAGTTCAGTCAGTGTCTATGGACAGAGTAACACACACAAAATGCTGGAGGAACTCAGCAGGTCAGACAGTGTACATGGACAGAGTAACACACACAAAATGCCAGAGGAACTCAGCATGTCATACAGTGTATATGGTCAGAGTAACACACACAAAATGCTGGAGGAACTCAGCAACTCAGACAATGTCTACGGACAGAGTAACACACACAAAATGCTTGATGAACTCAGCAGGTCAGACAGTGTCTATGAACAGAGTAATACACAGAAAATGCTGGATGAACTCAGCAGGGCAGACAGTGTCTATTGACAGAGTAACACACACAAAATGCCGGAGGAACTCAGCAGGTCAGACAGTGTCTATGGACAGAGTAACACGCACAAAATGCTGGAGGAACTCAGCAGGTCAGACAGAGTCTATGGTCAGAGTAACACACACAAAATGCTGGAGGAACTCAGCAGCTCATACAGTGTATATTGACAGCGTAACATACACAAAATGCCGGTGGAACTCAGCAGGCCAGACTGTGTCTATGGACAGAGTAACACACCGAAAATGCTGGAGGAACTCAGCAGGTCAGCCATTATCTATGGTCAGAGTAACACACACAAAATGCTGGAGGAACTCTGCAGGTCAGCCAATATTTATGGTCAGAGTAACACACCCAAAATGCTTGAGGAACTCAGCAGGTCAGACAGTGTCTATGGACAGAGTAACGCACACAAAATGCTGGAGGATCTCAGCAGGGCAGACAGTGTCTATGATCAGAGTAACACACACAAATGCTGGAGCAACTCAGCAGGTCAGACATTGTCTACGGACTGACTAACACACACAAAATGCTGGAGGAACTCAGCAGGTCAGACAGTGTCTATAAACAGATTGACACACACAAAATGCTGTAGAAACTCAGCAGGTCAGACAGTGTATATGCTCAGAGTAACACACATAAAATGCTGGAGGAACTCAGCAGCTCATACAGTGTATATTGACAGAGTAACACACACAAAATGCCGGTGGAACTCAGGAGGCTAGACTGTGTCTATGGACAGAGTAACACACACAAAATGCTGGAGGAACTCAGCAGGTCAGACAGTGTCTATGGACAGAGTAACACACACAAAATGCTGGAGGAACTCGGCAGGTCAGACAGTGTCTATGGACAGAGTAACACACACAAAATGCTGGAGGAACTCAGCAGGTCAGACAGAGTCTATGGACAGATTGACACACACAAAATGCTGTACGAACTCAGCAGGTCAGACTGTGTCTATGGACAGAGTAACACACCGAAAATGCTAGCAGAACTCAGCAGGTCAGCCAATATCTATGGTCAGAGTAACACACACAAAATGCTGGAGGAACTCAGCAGATCAGACTGTGTATATGGACAGAGTAACACAGACAAAATGCCAGAAGAACTCAGCATGTCAGACAGTGTATATTGTCAGAGTAACACGCAAATAATGCTGGAGGAACTCAGCAGGTCAGACAGTATCTATGGACAGAGTAACACACACAAAATGCTGGAGGAACTCAGCAGGTCAGACAGTGTATATGGACAGAGTAACACACACAAAATGCCGGAGGAACTCAGCATGTCAGACAGTGTATATGGTCAGAGTAACACACACAAAATGCTGGAGGAACTCAGCAAGTCAGACAGTGTCTACGGACAGAGTAACACACACAAAATGCTTGATGAACTCAGCAGGTCAGACAGTGTCTATGAACAGAGTAATACACTGAAAATGCTGGATGAACTCAGCAGGGCAGACAGTGTCTATTGACAGAGTAACACACACAATATGCTGGATGAACTCAGCAGGTCAGACAGTGTATACGGTCAGAGTAACAGAGACAAAATGCCGGAGGAACTCAGCATGTCAGACATTGTCTATAAACAGATTGACACACACAAAATGCTGTAGGAACTTTGCAGCTCAGACGGTGTATATTGACAGAGTAACACACAGAAAATGCTGGAGGATCTCAGCAGGTCAGACAGTATCTATGGTCAGAGTAACACACACAAATGCTGGAGCAACTCAGCAGGTCACACATTGTCTACGGACTGACTAACACACACAAAATGCTGGAGGATCTCAGCAGGTCAGACAGTATCTATGGACAGAGTAACACACAGAAAATGTTGGAGGAACTCAGCAGGTCAGCCAATATCTATGGTCAGAGTAACACACACAAGATGCTGGAGGAACTCAGCAGATCACACTGTGCACATGGTCAGAGTAACACACACAAAATGCTGGAGGAACTCAGAAGGTCAGACAGTGTCTACGGACAGAGTAACACACAGAAAATGCTCGATGATCTCAGCAGATCAGACAGTGTCTATGGACAGAGTAATACACAGAAAATGCTGGATGAACTCAGCAGTTCAGTCAGTGTCTATGGACAGAGTAACACACACAAAATGCTGGAGGTACTCAGCAGGTCAGACAGTGTCTATGGTCAGAGTAACACACACAAAATGCTGGAGGAACTCAGCAGGTCAGACAGCGTATATGGTCAGAGTAACACATACAAAATGCTCGTGGAACTCAGCAGGTCAGACAGTGTCTATGGTCAGAGTAACACACACAAAATGCTGGAAGAACTCAGCAGGTCAGACAGTGTTTATGAACAGAGTAATACACAGAAAATGCTGGATGAACTCAGCAGGTCAGACAGTGTCTATTGACAGAGTAACACACACAATATGCTGGATGAACTCAGCAGGTCAGACAGCGTATATTGTCAGAGTAACACATACAAAATGCTCGTGGAACTCAGCAGGTCAGACAGTGTCTATGGTCAGAGTAACACACACAAAATGCTGGAGGATCTCAGCAGGTCAGACAGCGTATATGGTCAGAGTAACACACACAAAATGCTGGAGGAACTCAGCAGGTCAGACAGTGTCTATAAACAGATTGACACACACAAAATGATGTAGGAACGTTGCAGCTCAGACGGTGTATATTGACAGAGTAACACACACAAAATGCTGGAGGAACTCAGCAGGTCAGACAGTGTCTATAAACAGATTGACACACACAAAATGCTGTAGGAACTTTGCAGCTCAGACGGTGTATATTGACAGAGTAACACACACAAAATGCTGGAGGATCTCAGCAGGTCAGACAGTGTCTATGGACAGAGTAACACACCGAAAATGCTGGAGGAACTCAGCAGGTCAGCCAATATCTATGGTCAGAGTAACACACACAAAATGCTGGAGGAACTCAGCAGATCAGACTGTGCACATGGACAGAGTAACACACACAAAATGCAGGAGAAACTCAGCATGTCAGACAGTGTATATGGTCAGAGTAACACACAAAAAATGCTGGAGGAACTCAGCAGGTCAGACATTGTCTACGGACAGAGTAACACACAGAAAATGCTGGATGATCTCAGCAGATCAGACAGTGTCTATGGACAGAGTAATACACAGAAAATGCTGGATGAACTCAGCAGATCAGACAGTGTCTGTTCACAGAGTAACACACAGAATATGGTGCATGAACTCAGCAGGTCAGACTGTGTCTATGGACAGACTAACACACCGAAAATGCTAGAAGAACTCAGCAGGTCAGCCAATATCTATGGTCAGAGTAACACGCACAAAATGCTGGAGGAACTCAACAAGTCAGACAGTGTCTACGGACAGAGTAACACACACAAAATGCTGGAAGAACTCAGCAGGTCAGACAGTGTTTATGAACAGAGTAATACACAGAAAATGCTGGATGAACTCAGCAGATCAGACAGTGTCTATTGACAGAGTAACACACAGAATATGGTGGATGAACTCAGCAGGTCAGACTGTGTCTATGGACAGAGTAACACACCGAAAATGCTAGAGGAACTCAGCAGGTCAGCCAATATCTATGGTCAGAGTAACACGCACATAATGCTGGAGGAACTCAGCAGGTCAGACAGTGTCTATGGACAGAGTAACACACACAAAATGCTGGAGGAACTCAGCAGGTCAGACAGTGTCTATGGACAGAGTAACACACACAAAATGCTGGAGGAACTTAGCAGGTCAGACAGTGTCTATGGACAGAGTAACTCACACAAAATGCTGGAGGAACTCAGCAGGTCAGACAGTGTCTATGGACAGATTGACACACACAAAATGCTGTACGAACTCAGCAGGTCAGACTGTGTCTATGGACAGAGTAACACACCGAAAATGCTGGCAGAACTCAGCAGGTCAGCCAATATCTATGGTCAGAGTAACACACACAAAATGCTGGAGGAACTCAGCAGATCAGACTGTGTATATGGACAGAGTAACACAGACAAAATGCCGGAAGAACTCAGCATGTCAGACAGTGTATATTGTCAGAGTAACATGCACAAAATGCTGGAGGAACTCAGCAGGTCAGAAGGCGTCTACTGACTGAGTAACACACACAAAATGCTGGAGCAACTCAGCAGGTCAGACAGTATCTATGGACAGAGTAACACACACAAAATGCTGGAGGAACTCAGCAGGTCAGACAGTGTATATGGACAGAGTAACACACACAAAATGCTGGAGGAACTCAGCAAGTCAGACAGTGTCTACGGACAGAGTAACACACACAAAATGCTTGATGAACTCAGCAGGTCAGACAGTGTCTATGAACAGAGTAATACACAGAAAATGCTGGATGAACTCAGCAGGGCAGACAATGTCTATTGACAGAGTAACACACACAATATGCTGGATGAACTCAGCAGGTCAGACAGTGTATATGGTCAGAGTAACAGAGACAAAATGCCGGAGGAACTCAGCATGTCAGACATTGTCTACGGACTGACTAACACACACAAAATGCTGGAGGAACTCAGCAGGTCAGACAGTGTCTATAAACAGATTGACACACACAAAATGCTGTAGGAACTTTACAGCTCAGACGGTGTATATTGACAGAGTAACACACACAAAATGCTGGAGGAACTCAGCAGGTCAGACAGTGTCTATAAACAGATTGACACACACAAAATGCTGTAGGAACTTTGCAGCTCAGACGGTGTATATTGACAGAGTAACACACACAAAATGCTGGAGGATCTCAGCAGGTCAGACAGTGTATATGGTCAGAGTAACACACACAAAATGCTGGAGGAACTCAGCAGGTCAGACAGTGTCTCCGGACAGAGTAACACACAGAAAATGCTGGATGAACTCAGCAGATCAGACAGTGTCTATTGACAGAGTAACCCACAGAATATGGTGGATGAACTCAGCAGGGCAGACTGTGTCTATGGACAGAGTAACACACCGAAAATGCTGGAGGAACTCAGCAAGTCAGACAGTGTCTACGGACAGAGTAACACACACAAAATGATGGATGAACTCAGCAGGTAAGACAGTGTCTATGGACAAAGTAACACACACAAAATGCTGGAGGAACTCAGCAGGTCAGACAGTGTATATGGACAGAGTAACACACAAAAAATGCCGGAGTCACTCAGCATGTCAGACAGTGTATATGGTCAGAGTAACACACACAAAATGCTGGAGGAACTCAGCAGGTCAGACAGTGTATATGGACAGAGTAACCCACACAAAATGCCGGAGGAACTCAGCATGTCAGACATTGTCTACGGACTGACTAACACACACAAAATGCTGGAGTAACTCAGCAGGTCAGACAGTGTCTATAAACAGATTGACACACACAAAATGCTGTAGGAACTTTGCAGCTCAGACGGTGTATATTGACAGAGTAACACACAGAAAATGCTGGAGGATCTCAGCAGGTCAGACAGTATCTATGGTCAGAGTAACACACACAAATGCTGGAGCAACTCAGCAGGTCACACATTGTCTACGGACTGACTAACACACACAAAATGCTGGAGGATCTCAGCAGGTCAGACAGTATCTATGGACAGAGTAACACACAGAAAATGTTGGAGGAACTCAGCAGGTCAGCCAATATCTATGGTCAGAGTAACACACACAAGATGCTGGAGGAACTCAGCAGATCAGACTGTGCACATGGTCAGAGTAACACACACAAAATGCTGGAGGAACTCAGAAGGTCAGACAGTGTCTACGGACAGAGTAACACACAGAAAATGCTCGATGATCTCAGCAGATCAGACAGTGTCTATGGACAGAGTAATACACAGAAAATGCTGGATGAACTCAGCAGTTCAGTCAGTGTCTATGGACAGAGTAACACACACAAAATGCTGGAGGAACTCAGCAGGTTAGACAGTGTACATGGACAGAGTAACACACACAAAATGCCAGAGGAACTCAGCATGTCATACAGTGTATATGGTCAGAGTAACACACACAAAATGCTGGAGGAACTCAGCAACTCAGACAATGTCTACGGACAGAGTAACACACACAAAATGCTTGATGAACTCAGCAGGTCAGACAGTGTCTATGAACAGAGTAATACACAGAAAATGCTGGATGAACTCAGCAGGGCAGACAGTGTCTATTGACAGAGTAACACACACAAAATGCCGGAGGAACTCAGCAGGTCAGACAGTGTCTACGGACTGACTAACACACACAAAATGCTGGAGGAACTCAGCAGGTCAGAGAGTGTCTATGGACAGAGTAACACGCACAAAATGCTGGAGGAACTCAGCAGGTCAGACAGAGTCTATGGTCAGAGTAACACACACAAAATGCTGGAGGAACTCAGCAGCTCATACAGTGTATATTGACAGCGTAACATACACAAAATGCCGGTGGAACTCAGCAGGCCAGACTGTGTCTATGGACAGAGTAACACACCGAAAATGCTGGAGGAACTCAGCAGGTCAGCCATTATCTATGGTCAGAGTAACACACACAAAATGCTGGAGGAACTCTGCAGGTCAGCCAATATTTATGGTCAGAGTAACACACCCAAAATGCTTGAGGAACTCAGCAGGTCAGACAGTGTCTATGGACAGAGTAACGCACACAAAATGCTGGAGGATCTCAGCAGGGCAGACAGTGTCTATGATCAGAGTAACACACACAAATGCTGGAGCAACTCAGCAGGTCAGACATTGTCTACGGACTGACTAACACACACAAAATGCTGGAGGAACTCAGCAGGTCAGACAGTGTCTATAAACAGATTGACACACACAAAATGCTGTAGAAACTCAGCAGGTCAGACAGTGTATATGCTCAGAGTAACACACATAAAATGCTGGAGGAACTCAGCAGCTCATACAGTGTATATTGACAGAGTAACACACACAAAATGCCGGTGGAACTCAGGAGGCTAGACTGTGTCTATGGACAGAGTAACACACCGAAAATGCTGGCAGAACTCAGCAGGTCAGACAGTGTATATTGACAGAGTAACACACACAAAATGCTGGAGGATCTCAGCAGGTCAGACAGTATCTATGGTCAGAGTAACACACACAAATGCTGGAGCAACTCAGCAGGTCACACATTGTCTACGGACTGACTAACACACACAAAATGCTGGAGGATCTCAGCAGGTCAGACAGTATCTATGGACAGAGTAACACACAGAAAATGTTGGAGGAACTCAGCAGGTCAGCCAATATCTATGGTCAGAGTAACACACACAAAATGCTGGAGGAACTCAGAAGGTCAGACAGTGCACATGGTCAGAGTAACACACACAAAATGCTGGAGGAACTCAGAAGGTCAGACAGTGTCTACGGACAGAGTAACACACAGAAAATGCTCGATGATCTCAGCAGATCAGACAGTGTCTATGGACAGAGTAATACACAGAAAATGCTGGATGAACTCAGCAGTTCAGTCAGTGTCTATGGACAGAGTAACACACACAAAATGCTGGAGGAACTCAGCAGGTCAGACAGTGTACATGGACAGAGTAACACACACAAAATGCCAGAGGAACTCAGCATGTCATACAGTGTATATGGTCAGAGTAACACACACAAAATGCTGGAGGAACTCAGCAACTCAGACAATGTCTACGGACAGAGTAACACACACAAAATGCTTGATGAACTCAGCAGGTCAGACAGTGTCTATGAACAGAGTAATACACAGAAAATGCTGGATGAACTCAGCAGGGCAGACAGTGTCTATTGACAGAGTAACACACACAAAATGCCGGAGGAACTCAGCAGGTCAGACAGTGTCTACGGACTGACTAACACACACAAAATGCTGGAGGAACTCAGCAGGTCAGAGAGTGTCTATGGACAGAGTAACACGCACAAAATGCTGGAGGAACTCAGCAGGTCAGACAGAGTCTATGGTCAGAGTAACACACACAAAATGCTGGAGGAACTCAGCAGCTCATACAGTGTATATTGACAGCGTAACATACACAAAATGCCGGTGGAACTCAGCAAGCCAGACTGTGTCTATGGACAGAGTAACACACCGAAAATGCTGGAGGAACTCAGCAGGTCAGCCATTATCTATGGTCAGAGTAACACACACAAAATGCTGGAGGAACTCTGCAGGTCAGCCAATATTTATGGTCAGAGTAACACACCCAAAATGCTTGAGGAACTCAGCAGGTCAGACAGTGTCTATGGACAGAGTAACGCACACAAAATGCTGGAGGATCTCAGCAGGGCAGACAGTGTCTATGATCAGAGTAACACACACAAATGCTGGAGCAACTCAGCAGGTCAGACATTGTCTACGGACTGACTAACACACACAAAATGCTGGAGGAACTCAGCAGGTCAGACAGTGTCTATAAACAGATTGACACACACAAAATGCTGTAGAAACTCAGCAGGTCAGACAGTGTATATGCTCAGAGTAACACACATAAAATGCTGGAGGAACTCAGCAGCTCATACAGTGTATATTGACAGAGTAACACACACAAAATGCCGGTGGAACTCAGGAGGCTAGACTGTGTCTATGGACAGAGTAACACACACAAAATGCTGGAGGAACTCAGCAGGTCAGACAGTGTCTATGGACAGAGTAACACACACAAAATGCTGGAGGAACTCGGCAGGTCAGACAGTGTCTATGGACAGAGTAACACACACAAAATGCTGGAGGAACTCAGCAGGTCAGACAGAGTCTATGGACAGATTGACACACACAAAATGCTGTACGAACTCAGCAGGTCAGACTGTGTCTATGGACAGAGTAACACACCGAAAATGCTAGCAGAACTCAGCAGGTCAGCCAATATCTATGGTCAGAGTAACACACACAAAATGCTGGAGGAACTCAGCAGATCAGACTGTGTATATGGACAGAGTAACACAGACAAAATGCCAGAAGAACTCAGCATGTCAGACAGTGTATATTGTCAGAGTAACACGCAAATAATGCTGGAGGAACTCAGCAGGTCAGACAGTATCTATGGACAGAGTAACACACACAAAATGCTGGAGGAACTCAGCAGGTCAGACAGTGTATATGGACAGAGTAACACACACAAAATGCCGGAGGAACTCAGCATGTCAGACAGTGTATATGGTCAGAGTAACACACACAAAATGCTGGAGGAACTCAGCAAGTCAGACAGTGTCTACGGACAGAGTAACACACACAAAATGCTTGATGAACTCAGCAGGTCAGACAGTGTCTATGAACAGAGTAATACACTGAAAATGCTGGATGAACTCAGCAGGGCAGACAGTGTCTATTGACAGAGTAACACACACAATATGCTGGATGAACTCAGCAGGTCAGACAGTGTATACGGTCAGAGTAACAGAGACAAAATGCCGGAGGAACTCAGCATGTCAGACATTGTCTACGGACTGACTAACACACACAAAATGCTGGAGGAACTCAGCAGGTCAGACAGTGTCTATAAACAGATTGACACACAAAAAATGCTGGAGGAACTCAGCAGGTCAGCCAATATCTATGGTCAGAGTAACACACACAAAATGCTGGAGGAACTCAGCAGATCAGACTGTGCACATGGACAGAGTAACACACACAAAATGCAGGAGAAACTCAGCATGTCAGACAGTGTATATGGTCAGAGTAACACACACAAAATGCTGGAGGAACTCAGCAGGTCAGACATTGTCTACGGACAGAGTAACACACAGAAAATGCTGGATGATCTCAGCAGATCAGACAGTGTCTATGGACAGAGTAATACACAGAAAATGCTGGATGAACTCAGCAGATCAGACAGTGTCTGTTCACAGAGTAACACACAGAATATGGTGCATGAACTCAGCAGGTCAGACTGTGTCTATGGACAGACTAACACACCGAAAATGCTAGAAGAACTCAGCAGGTCAGCCAATATCTATGGTCAGAGTAACACGCACAAAATGCTGGAGGAACTCAACAAGTCAGACAGTGTCTACGGACAGAGTAACACACACAAAATGCTGGAAGAACTCAGCAGGTCAGACAGTGTTTATGAACAGAGTAATACACAGAAAATGCTGGATGAACTCAGCAGATCAGACAGTGTCTATTGACAGAGTAACACACAGAATATGGTGGATGAACTCAGCAGGTCAGACTGTGTCTATGGACAGAGTAACACACCGAAAATGCTAGAGGAACTCAGCAGGTCAGCCAATATCTATGGTCAGAGTAACACGCACATAATGCTGGAGGAACTCAGCAGGTCAGACAGTGTCTATGGACAGAGTAACACACACAAAATGCTGGAGGAACTCAGCAGGTCAGACAGTGTCTATGGACAGAGTAACACACACAAAATGCTGGAGGAACTTAGCAGGTCAGACAGTGTCTATGGACAGAGTAACTCACACAAAATGCTGGAGGAACTCAACAAGTCAGACAGTGTCTACGGACAGAGTAACACACACAAAATGCTGGAGGAACTCGGCAGGTCAGACAGTGTCTATGGACAGAGTAACACACACAAAATGCTGGAGGAACTCAGCAGGTCAGACAGAGTCTATGGACAGATTGACACACACAAAATGCTGTACGAACTCAGCAGGTCAGACTGTGTCTATGGACAGAGTAACACACCGAAAATGCTAGCAGAACTCAGCAGGTCAGCCAATATCTATGGTCAGAGTAACACACACAAAATGCTGGAGGAACTCAGCAGATCAGACTGTGTATATGGACAGAGTAACACAGACAAAATGCCAGAAGAACTCAGCATGTCAGACAGTGTATATTGTCAGAGTAACACGCAAATAATGCTGGAGGAACTCAGCAGGTCAGACAGTATCTATGGACAGAGTAACACACACAAAATGCTGGAGGAACTCAGCAGGTCAGACAGTGTATATGGACAGAGTAACACACACAAAATGCCGGAGGAACTCAGCATGTCAGACAGTGTATATGGTCAGAGTAACACACACAAAATGCTGGAGGAACTCAGCAAGTCAGACAGTGTCTACGGACAGAGTAACACACACAAAATGCTTGATGAACTCAGCAGGTCAGACAGTGTCTATGAACAGAGTAATACACTGAAAATGCTGGATGAACTCAGCAGGGCAGACAGTGTCTATTGACAGAGTAACACACACAATATGCTGGATGAACTCAGCAGGTCAGACAGTGTATACGGTCAGAGTAACAGAGACAAAATGCCGGAGGAACTCAGCATGTCAGACATTGTCTACGGACTGACTAACACACACAAAATGCTGGAGGAACTCAGCAGGTCAGACAGTGTCTATAAACAGATTGACACACAAAAAATGCTGGAGGAACTCAGCAGGTCAGCCAATATCTATGGTCAGAGTAACACACACAAAATGCTGGAGGAACTCAGCAGATCAGACTGTGCACATGGACAGAGTAACACACACAAAATGCAGGAGAAACTCAGCATGTCAGACAGTGTATATGGTCAGAGTAACACACACAAAATGCTGGAGGAACTCAGCAGGTCAGACATTGTCTACGGACAGAGTAACACACAGAAAATGCTGGATGATCTCAGCAGATCAGACAGTGTCTATGGACAGAGTAATACACAGAAAATGCTGGATGAACTCAGCAGATCAGACAGTGTCTGTTCACAGAGTAACACACAGAATATGGTGCATGAACTCAGCAGGTCAGACTGTGTCTATGGACAGACTAACACACCGAAAATGCTAGAAGAACTCAGCAGGTCAGCCAATATCTATGGTCAGAGTAACACGCACAAAATGCTGGAGGAACTCAACAAGTCAGACAGTGTCTACGGACAGAGTAACACACACAAAATGCTGGAAGAACTCAGCAGGTCAGACAGTGTTTATGAACAGAGTAATACACAGAAAATGCTGGATGAACTCAGCAGATCAGACAGTGTCTATTGACAGAGTAACACACAGAATATGGTGGATGAACTCAGCAGGTCAGACTGTGTCTATGGACAGAGTAACACACCGAAAATGCTAGAGGAACTCAGCAGGTCAGCCAATATCTATGGTCAGAGTAACACGCACATAATGCTGGAGGAACTCAGCAGGTCAGACAGTGTCTATGGACAGAGTAACACACACAAAATGCTGGAGGAACTCAGCAGGTCAGACAGTGTCTATGGACAGAGTAACACACACAAAATGCTGGAGGAACTTAGCAGGTCAGACAGTGTCTATGGACAGAGTAACTCACACAAAATGCTGGAGGAACTCAACAAGTCAGACAGTGTCTACGGACAGAGTAACACACACAAAATGCTGGAAGAACTCAGCAGGTCAGACAGTGTTTATGAACAGAGTAATACACAGAAAATGCTGGATGAACTCAGCAGATCAGACAGTGTCTATTGACAGAGTAACACACAGAATATGGTGGATGAACTCAGCAGGTCAGACTGTGTCTATGGACAGAGTAACACACCGAAAATGCTAGAGGAACTCAGCAGGTCAGCCAATATCTATGGTCAGAGTAACACGCACATAATGCTGGAGGAACTCAGCAGGTCAGACAGTGTCTATGGACAGAGTAACACACACAAAATGCTGGAGGAACTCAGCAGGTCAGACAGTGTCTATGGACAGAGTAACACACACAAAATGCTGGAGGAACTTAGCAGGTCAGACAGTGTCTATGGACAGAGTAACTCACACAAAATGCTGGAGGAACTCAGCAGGTCAGACAGTGTCTATGGACAGATTGACACACACAAAATGCTGTACGAACTCAGCAGGTCAGACTGTGTCTATGGACAGAGTAACACACCGAAAATGCTGGCAGAACTCAGCAGGTCAGCCAATATCTATGGTCAGAGTAACACACACAAAATGCTGGAGGAACTCAGCAGATCAGACTGTGTATATGGACAGAGTAACACAGACAAAATGCCGGAAGAACTCAGCATGTCAGACAGTGTATATTGTCAGAGTAACATGCACAAAATGCTGGAGGAACTCAGCAGGTCAGAAGGCGTCTACTGACTGAGTAACACACACAAAATGCTGGAGCAACTCAGCAGGTCAGACAGTATCTATGGACAGAGTAACACACACAAAATGCTGGAGGAACTCAGCAGGTCAGACAGTGTATATGGACAGAGTAACACACACAAATTGCCGGAGGAACTCAGCATGTCAGACAGTGTATATGGTCAGAGTAACACACACAAAATGCTGGAGGAACTCAGCAAGTCAGACAGTGTCTACGGACAGAGTAACACACACAAAATGCTTGATGAACTCAGCAGGTCAGACAGTGTCTATGAACAGAGTAATACACAGAAAATGCTGGATGAACTCAGCAGGGCAGACAATGTCTATTGACAGAGTAACACACACAATATGCTGGATGAACTCAGCAGGTCAGACAGTGTATATGGTCAGAGTAACAGAGACAAAATGCCGGAGGAACTCAGCATGTCAGACATTGTCTACGGACTGACTAACACACACAAAATGCTGGAGGAACTCAGCAGGTCAGACAGTGTCTATAAACAGATTGACACACACAAAATGCTGTAGGAACTTTGCAGCTCAGACGGTGTATATTGACAGAGTAACACACACAAAATGCTGGAGGATCTCAGCAGGTCAGACAGTGTATATGGTCAGAGTAACACACACAAAATGCTGGAGGAACTCAGCAGGTCAGACAGTGTCTCCGGACAGAGTAACACACAGAAAATGCTGGATGAACTCAGCAGATCAGACAGTGTCTATTGACAGAGTAACCCACAGAATATGGTGGATGAACTCAGCAGGGCAGACTGTGTCTATGGACAGAGTAACACACCGAAAATGCTGGAGGAACTCAGCAAGTCAGACAGTGTCTACGGACAGAGTAACACACACAAAATGATGGATGAACTCAGCAGGTAAGACAGTGTCTATGGACAAAGTAACACACACAAAATGCTGGAGGAACTCAGCAGGTCAGACAGTGTATATGGACAGAGTAACACACAAAAAATGCCGGAGTCACTCAGCATGTCAGACAGTGTATATGGTCAGAGTAACACACACAAAATGCTGGAGGAACTCAGCAGGTCAGACAGTGTATATGGACAGAGTAACCCACACAAAATGCCGGAGGAACTCAGCATGTCAGACATTGTCTACGGACTGACTAACACACACAAAATGCTGGAGTAACTCAGCAGGTCAGACAGTGTCTATAAACAGATTGACACACACAAAATGCTGTAGGAACTTTGCAGCTCAGACGGTGTATATTGACAGAGTAACACACACAAAATGCTGGAGGATCTCAGCAGGTCAGACAGTATCTATGGTCAGAGTAACACACACAAATGCTGGAGCAACTCAGCAGGTCACACATTGTCTACGGACTGACTAACACACACAAAATGCTGTAGGAACTTTGCAGCTCAGACAGTGTCTATAAACAGATTGACACACACAAAATGCTGTAGAAACTCAGCAGGTCAGACAGTGTATATGCTCAGAGTAACACACATAAAATGCTGGAGGAACTCAGCAGCTCATACAGTGTATATTGACAGAGTAACACACACAAAATGCCGGTGGAACTCAGGAGGCTAGACTGTGTCTATGGACAGAGTAACACACCGAAAATGCTGGCAGAACTCAGCAGGTCAGACAGTGTATATTGACAGAGTAACACACACAAAATGCTGGAGGATCTCAGCAGGTCAGACAGTATCTATGGTCAGAGTAACACACACAAATGCTGGAGCAACTCAGCAGGTCACACATTGTCTACGGACTGACTAACACACACAAAATGCTGGAGGATCTCAGCAGGTCAGACAGTATCTATGGACAGAGTAACACACAGAAAATGTTGGAGGAACTCAGCAGGTCAGCCAATATCTATGGTCAGAGTAACACACACAAAATGCTGGAGGAACTCAGAAGGTCAGACAGTGCACATGGTCAGAGTAACACACACAAAATGCTGGAGGAACTCAGAAGGTCAGACAGTGTCTACGGACAGAGTAACACACAGAAAATGCTCGATGATCTCAGCAGATCAGACAGTGTCTATGGACAGAGTAATACACAGAAAATGCTGGATGAACTCAGCAGTTCAGTCAGTGTCTATGGACAGAGTAACACACACAAAATGCTGGAGGAACTCAGCAGGTCAGACAGTGTACATGGACAGAGTAACACACACAAAATGCCACAGGAACTCAGCATGTCATACAGTGTATATGGTCAGAGTAACACACACAAAATGCTGGAGGAACTCAGCAACTCAGACAATGTCTACGGACAGAGTAACACACACAAAATGCTTGATGAACTCAGCAGGTCAGACAGTGTCTATGAACAGAGTAATACACAGAAAATGCTGGATGAACTCAGCAGGGCAGACAGTGTCTATTGACAGAGTAACACACACAAAATGCCGGAGGAACTCAGCAGGTCAGACAGTGTCTACGGACTGACTAACACACACAAAATGCTGGAGGAACTCAGCAGGTCAGAGAGTGTCTATGGACAGAGTAACACGCACAAAATGCTGGAGGAACTCAGCAGGTCAGACAGAGTCTATGGTCAGAGTAACACACACAAAATGCTGGAGGAACTCAGCAGCTCATACAGTGTATATTGACAGCGTAACATACACAAAATGCCGGTGGAACTCAGCAGGCCAGACTGTGTCTATGGACAGAGTAACACACCGAAAATGCTGGAGGAACTCAGCAGGTCAGCCATTATCTATGGTCAGAGTAACACACCCAAAATGCTTGAGGAACTCAGCAGGTCAGACAGTGTCTATGGACAGAGTAACGCACACAAAATGCTGGAGGATCTCAGCAGGGCAGACAGTGTCTATGATCAGAGTAACACACACAAATGCTGGAGCAACTCAGCAGGTCAGACATTGTCTACGGACTGACTAACACACACAAAATGCTGGAGGAACTCAGCAGGTCAGACAGTGTCTATAAACAGATTGACACACACAAAATGCTGTAGAAACTCAGCAGGTCAGACAGTGTATATGCTCAGAGTAACACACATAAAATGCTGGAGGAACTCAGCAGCTCATACAGTGTATATTGACAGAGTAACACACACAAAATGCCGGTGGAACTCAGGAGGCTAGACTGTGTCTATGGACAGAGTAACACACACAAAATGCTGGAGGAACTCAGCAGGTCAGACAGTGTCTATGGACAGAGTAACACACACAAAATGCTGGAGGAACTCGGCAGGTCAGACAGTGTCTATGGACAGAGTAACACACACAAAATGCTGGAGGAACTCGGCAGGTCAGACAGTGTCTATGGACAGATTGACACACACAAAATGCTGTACGAACTCAGCAGGTCAGACTGTGTCTATGGACAGAGTAACACACCGAAAATGCTAGCAGAACTCAGCAGGTCAGCCAATATCTATGGTCAGAGTAACACACACAAAATGCTGGAGGAACTCAGCAGATCAGACTGTGTATATGGACAGAGTAACACAGACAAAATGCCAGAAGAACTCAGCATGTCAGACAGTGTATATTGTCAGAGTAACACGCAAATAATGCTGGAGGAACTCAGCAGGTCAGACAGTATCTATGGACAGAGTAACACACACAAAATGCTGGAGGAACTCAGCAGGTCAGACAGTGTATATGGACAGAGTAACACACACAAAATGCCGGAGGAACTCAGCATGTCAGACAGTGTATATGGTCAGAGTAACACACACAAAATGCTGGAGGAACTCAGCAAGTCAGACAGTGTCTACGGACAGAGTAACACACACAAAATGCTTGATGAACTCAGCAGGTCAGACAGTGTCTATGAACAGAGTAATACACTGAAAATGCTGGATGAACTCAGCAGGGCAGACAGTGTCTATTGACAGAGTAACACACACAATATGCTGGATGAACTCAGCAGGTCAGACAGTGTATACGGTCAGAGTAACAGAGACAAAATGCCGGAGGAACTCAGCATGTCAGACATTGTCTACGGACTGACTAACACACACAAAATGCTGGAGGAACTCAGCAGGTCAGACAGTGTCTATAAACAGATTGACACACAAAAAATGCTGGAGGAACTCAGCAGGTCAGCCAATATCTATGGTCAGAGTAACACACACAAAATGCTGGAGGAACTCAGCAGATCAGACTGTGCACATGGACAGAGTAACACACACAAAATGCAGGAGAAACTCAGCATGTCAGACAGTGTATATGGTCAGAGTAACACACACAAAATGCTGGAGGAACTCAGCAGGTCAGACATTGTCTACGGACAGAGTAACACACAGAAAATGCTGGATGATCTCAGCAGATCAGACAGTGTCTATGGACAGAGTAATACACAGAAAATGCTGGATGAACTCAGCAGATCAGACAGTGTCTGTTCACAGAGTAACACACAGAATATGGTGCATGAACTCAGCAGGTCAGACTGTGTCTATGGACAGACTAACACACCGAAAATGCTAGAAGAACTCAGCAGGTCAGCCAATATCTATGGTCAGAGTAACACGCACAAAATGCTGGAGGAACTCAACAAGTCAGACAGTGTCTACGGACAGAGTAACACACACAAAATGCTGGAAGAACTCAGCAGGTCAGACAGTGTTTATGAACAGAGTAATACACAGAAAATGCTGGATGAACTCAGCATATCAGACAGTGTCTATTGACAGAGTAACACAC
Organism: Hypanus sabinus; assembly: GCF_030144855.1. Classification (NCBI taxonomy): domain Eukaryota; kingdom Metazoa; phylum Chordata; class Chondrichthyes; order Myliobatiformes; family Dasyatidae; genus Hypanus; species Hypanus sabinus. The sequence continues at coordinate 742,050 of NW_026778924.1, forward strand.
AGAATATGGTGGATGAACTCAGCAGGTCAGACTGTGTCTATGGACAGAGTAACACACCGAAAATGCTAGAGGAACTCAGCAGGTCAGCCAATATCTATGGTCAGAGTAACACGCACATAATGCTGGAGGAACTCAGCAGGTCAGACAGTGTCTATGGACAGAGTAACAGACACAAAATGCTGGAGGAACTCAGCAGGTCAGACAGTGTCTATGGACAGAGTAACACACACAAAATGCTGGAGGAACTTAGCAGGTCAGACAGTGTCTATGGACAGAGTAACTCACACAAAATGCTGGAGGAACTCAACAAGTCAGACAGTGTCTACGGACAGAGTAACACACACAAAATGCTGGAAGAACTCAGCAGGTCAGACAGTGTTTATGAACAGAGTAATACACAGAAAATGCTGGATGAACTCAGCAGATCAGACAGTGTCTATTGACAGAGTAACACACAGAATATGGTGGATGAACTCAGCAGGTCAGACTGTGTCTATGGACAGAGTAACACACCGAAAATGCTAGAGGAACTCAGCAGGTCAGCCAATATCTATGGTCAGAGTAACACGCACATAATGCTGGAGGAACTCAGCAGGTCAGACAGTGTCTATGGACAGAGTAACACACACAAAATGCTGGAGGAACTCAGCAGGTCAGACAGTGTCTATGGACAGAGTAACACACACAAAATGCTGGAGGAACTTAGCAGGTCAGACAGTGTCTATGGACAGAGTAACTCACACAAAATGCTGGAGGAACTCAGCAGGTCAGACAGTGTCTATGGACAGATTGACACACACAAAATGCTGTACGAACTCAGCAGGTCAGACTGTGTCTATGGACAGAGTAACACACCGAAAATGCTGGCAGAACTCAGCAGGTCAGCCAATATCTATGGTCAGAGTAACACACACAAAATGCTGGAGGAACTCAGCAGATCAGACTGTGTATATGGACAGAGTAACACAGACAAAATGCCGGAAGAACTCAGCATGTCAGACAGTGTATATTGTCAGAGTAACATGCACAAAATGCTGGAGGAACTCAGCAGGTCAGAAGGCGTCTACTGACTGAGTAACACACACAAAATGCTGGAGCAACTCAGCAGGTCAGACAGTATCTATGGACAGAGTAACACACACAAAATGCTGGAGGAACTCAGCAGGTCAGACAGTGTATATGGACAGAGTAACACACACAAATTGCCGGAGGAACTCAGCATGTCAGACAGTGTATATGGTCAGAGTAACACACACAAAATGCTGGAGGAACTCAGCAAGTCAGACAGTGTCTACGGACAGAGTAACACACACAAAATGCTTGATGAACTCAGCAGGTCAGACAGTGTCTATGAACAGAGTAATACACAGAAAATGCTGGATGAACTCAGCAGGGCAGACAATGTCTATTGACAGAGTAACACACACAATATGCTGGATGAACTCAGCAGGTCAGACAGTGTATATGGTCAGAGTAACAGAGACAAAATGCCGGAGGAACTCAGCATGTCAGACATTGTCTACGGACTGACTAACACACACAAAATGCTGGAGGAACTCAGCAGGCCAGACAGTGTCTATAAACAGATTGACACACACAAAATGCTGTAGGAACTTTACAGCTCAGACGGTGTATATTGACAGAGTAACACACACAAAATGCTGGAGGAACTCAGCAGGTCAGACAGTGTCTATAAACAGATTGACACACACAAAATGCTGTAGGAACTTTGCAGCTCAGACGGTGTATATTGACAGAGTAACACACACAAAATGCTGGAGGATCTCAGCAGGTCAGACAGTGTATATGGTCAGAGTAACACACACAAAATGCTGGAGGAACTCAGCAGGTCAGACAGTGTCTCCGGACAGAGTAACACACAGAAAATGCTGGATGAACTCAGCAGATCAGACAGTGTCTATTGACAGAGTAACCCACAGAATATGGTGGATGAACTCAGCAGGGCAGACTGTGTCTACGGACAGAGTAACACACACAAAATGATGGATGAACTCAGCAGGTAAGACAGTGTCTATGGACAAAGTAACACACACAAAATGCTGGAGGAACTCAGCAGGTCAGACAGTGTATATGGACAGAGTAACACACAAAAAATGCCGGAGTCACTCAGCATGTCAGACAGTGTATATGGTCAGAGTAACACACACAAAATGCTGGAGGAACTCAGCAGGTCAGACAGTGTATATGGACAGAGTAACCCACACAAAATGCCGGAGGAACTCAGCATGTCAGACATTGTCTACGGACTGACTAACACACACAAAATGCTGGAGTAACTCAGCAGGTCAGACAGTGTCTATAAACAGATTGACACACACAAAATGCTGTAGGAACTTTGCAGCTCAGACGGTGTATATTGACAGAGTAACACACACAAAATGCTGGAGGATCTCAGCAGGTCAGACAGTATCTATGGTCAGAGTAACACACACAAATGCTGGAGCAACTCAGCAGGTCACACATTGTCTACGGACTGACTAACACACACAAAATGCTGGAGGATCTCAGCAGGTCAGACAGTATCTATGGACAGAGTAACACACAGAAAATGTTGGAGGAACTCAGCAGGTCAGCCAATATCTATGGTCAGAGTAACACACACAAGATGCTGGAGGAACTCAGCAGATCAGACTGTGCACATGGTCAGAGTAACACACACAAAATGCTGGAGGAACTCAGAAGGTCAGACAGTGTCTACGGACAGAGTAACACACAGAAAATGCTCGATGATCTCAGCAGATCAGACAGTGTCTATGGACAGAGTAATACACAGAAAATGCTGGATGAACTCAGCAGTTTAGTCAGTGTCTATGGACAGAGTAACACACACAAAATGCTGGAGGAACTCAGCAGGTCAGACAGTGTACATGGACAGAGTAACACACACAAAATGCCAGAGGAACTCAGCATGTCATACAGTGTATATGGTCAGAGTAACACACACAAAATGCTGGAGGAACTCAGCAGGTCAGACAGTGTATATGGACAGAGTAACCCACACAAAATGCCGGAGGAACTCAGCATGTCAGACATTGTCTACGGACTGACTAACACACACAAAATGCTGGAGTAACTCAGCAGGTCAGACAGTGTCTATAAACAGATTGACACACACAAAATGCTGTAGGAACTTTGCAGCTCAGACGGTGTATATTGACAGAGTAACACACACAAAATGCTGGAGGATCTCAGCAGGTCAGACAGTGTATATGGTCAGAGTAACACACACAAAATGCTGGAGGAACTCAGCAGGTCAGACAGTGTCTCCGGACAGAGTAACACACAGAAAATGCTGGATGAACTCAGCAGATCAGACAGTGTCTATTGACAGAGTAACCCACAGAATATGGTGGATGAACTCAGCAGGGCAGACTGTGTCTACGGACAGAGTAACACACACAAAATGATGGATGAACTCAGCAGGTAAGACAGTGTCTATGGACAAAGTAACACACACAAAATGCTGGAGGAACTCAGCAGGTCAGACAGTGTATATGGACAGAGTAACACACAAAAAATGCCGGAGTCACTCAGCATGTCAGACAGTGTATATGGTCAGAGTAACACACACAAAATGCTGGAGGAACTCAGCAGGTCAGACAGTGTATATGGACAGAGTAACCCACACAAAATGCCGGAGGAACTCAGCATGTCAGACATTGTCTACGGACTGACTAACACACACAAAATGCTGGAGTAACTCAGCAGGTCAGACAGTGTCTATAAACAGATTGACACACACAAAATGCTGTAGGAACTTTGCAGCTCAGACGGTGTATATTGACAGAGTAACACACACAAAATGCTGGAGGATCTCAGCAGGTCAGACAGTATCTATGGTCAGAGTAACACACACAAATGCTGGAGCAACTCAGCAGGTCACACATTGTCTACGGACTGACTAACACACACAAAATGCTGGAGGATCTCAGCAGGTCAGACAGTATCTATGGACAGAGTAACACACAGAAAATGTTGGAGGAACTCAGCAGGTCAGCCAATATCTATGGTCAGAGTAACACACACAAGATGCTGGAGGAACTCAGCAGATCAGACTGTGCACATGGTCAGAGTAACACACACAAAATGCTGGAGGAACTCAGAAGGTCAGACAGTGTCTACGGACAGAGTAACACACAGAAAATGCTCGATGATCTCAGCAGATCAGACAGTGTCTATGGACAGAGTAATACACAGAAAATGCTGGATGAACTCAGCAGTTTAGTCAGTGTCTATGGACAGAGTAACACACACAAAATGCTGGAGGAACTCAGCAGGTCAGACAGTGTACATGGACAGAGTAACACACACAAAATGCCAGAGGAACTCAGCATGTCATACAGTGTATATGGTCAGAGTAACACACACAAAATGCTGGAGGAACTCAGCAACTCAGACAATGTCTACGGACAGAGTAACACACACAAAATGCTTGATGAACTCAGCAGGTCAGACAGTGTCTATGAACAGAGTAATACACAGAAAATGCTGGATGAACTCAGCAGGGCAGACAGTGTCTATTGACAGAGTAACACACACAAAATGCCGGAGGAACTCAGCAGGTCAGACAGTGTCTACGGACTGACTAACACACACAAAATGCTGGAGGAACTCAGCAGGTCAGAGAGTGTCTATGGACAGAGTAACACGCACAAAATGCTGGAGGAACTCAGCAGGTCAGACAGAGTCTATGGTCAGAGTAACACACACAAAATGCTGGAGGAACTCAGCAGCTCATACAGTGTATATTGACAGCGTAACATACACAAAATGCCGGTGGAACTCATCAGGCCAGACTGTGTCTATGGACAGAGTAACACACCGAAAATGCTGGAGGAACTCAGCAGGTCAGCCATTATCTATGGTCAGAGTAACACACACAAAATGCTGGAGGAACTCTGCAGGTCAGCCAATATTTATGGTCAGAGTAACACACCCAAAATGCTTGAGGAACTCAGCAGGTCAGACAGTGTCTATGGACAGAGTAACGCACACAAAATGCTGGAGGATCTCAGCAGGGCAGACAGTGTCTATGATCAGAGTAACACACACAAATGCTGGAGCAACTCAGCAGGTCAGACATTGTCTACGGACTGACTAACACACACAAAATGCTGGAGGAACTCAGCAGGTCAGACAGTGTCTATAAACAGATTGACACACACAAAATGCTGTAGAAACTCAGCAGGTCAGACAGTGTATATGCTCAGAGTAACACACATAAAATGCTGGAGGAACTCAGCAGCTCATACAGTGTATATTGACAGAGTAACACACACAAAATGCCGGTGGAACTCAGGTGGCTAGACTGTGTCTATGGACAGAGTAACACACCGAAAATGCTGGAGGAACTCAACAGGTCAGCCAATATCTATGGTCAGAGTAACACACACAAAATGCTGGAGGAACTCAGCAGGTCAGACAGTGTCTATGGACAGAGTAACACACACAAAATGCTGGAGGAACTCGGCAGGTCAGACAGTGTCTATGGACAGAGTAACACACACAAAATGCTGGAGGAACTCAGCAGGTCAGACAGAGTCTATGGACAGATTGACACACACAAAATGCTGTACGAACTCAGCAGGTCAGACTGTGTCTATGGACAGAGTAACACACCGAAAATGCTGGCAGAACTCAGCAGGTCAGCCAATATCTATGGTCAGAGTAACACACCCAAAATGCTGGAGGAACTCAGCAGATCAGACTGTGTATATGGACAGAGTAACACAGACAAAATGCCAGAAGAACTCAGCATGTCAGACAGTGTATATTGTCAGAGTAACACGCAAAAAATGCTGGAGGAACTCAGCAGGTCAGACAGTATCTATGGACAGAGTAACACACACAAAATGCTGGAGGAACTCAGCAGGTCAGACAGTGTATATTGACAGAGTAACACACACAAAATGCTGGAGGATCTCAGCAGGTCAGACAGTATCTATGGTCAGAGTAACACACACAAATGCTGGAGCAACTCAGCAGGTCACACATTGTCTACGGACTGACTAACACACACAAAATGCTGGAGGATCTCAGCAGGTCAGACAGTATCTATGGACAGAGTAACACACAGAAAATGTTGGAGGAACTCAGCAGGTCAGCCAATATCTATGGTCAGAGTAACACACACAAGATGCTGGAGGAACTCAGCAGATCAGACTGTGCACATGGTCAGAGTAACACACACAAAATGCTGGAGGAACTCAGAAGGTCAGACAGTGTCTACGGACAGAGTAACACACAGAAAATGCTCGATGATCTCAGCAGATCAGACAGTGTCTATGGACAGAGTAATACACAGAAAATGCTGGATGAACTCAGCAGTTCAGTCAGTGTCTATGGACAGAGTAACACACACAAAATGCTGGAGGAACTCAGCAGGTCAGACAGTGTACATGGACAGAGTAACACACACAAAATGCCAGAGGAACTCAGCATGTCATACAGTGTATATGGTCAGAGTAACACACACAAAATGCTGGAGGAACTCAGCAACTCAGACAATGTCTACGGACAGAGTAACACACACAAAATGCTTGATGAACTCAGCAGGTCAGACAGTGTCTATGAACAGAGTAATACACAGAAAATGCTGGATGAACTCAGCAGGGCAGACAGTGTCTATTGACAGAGTAACATACACAAAATGCCGGTGGAACTCAGCAGGCCAGACTGTGTCTATGGACAGAGTAACACACCGAAAATGCTGGAGGAACTCAGCAGGTCAGCCATTATCTATGGTCAGAGTAACACACACAAAATGCTGGAGGAACTCTGCAGGTCAGCCAATATTTATGGTCAGAGTAACACACCCAAAATGCTTGAGGAACTCAGCAGGTCAGACAGTGTCTATGGACAGAGTAACGCACACAAAATGCTGGAGGATCTCAGCAGGGCAGACAGTGTCTATGATCAGAGTAACACACACAAATGCTGGAGCAACTCAGCAGGTCAGACATTGTCTACGGACTGACTAACACACACAAAATGCTGGAGGAACTCAGCAGGTCAGACAGTGTCTATAAACAGATTGACACACACAAAATGCTGTAGAAACTCAGCAGGTCAGACAGTGTATATGCTCAGAGTAACACACATAAAATGCTGGAGGAACTCAGCAGCTCATACAGTGTATATTGACAGAGTAACACACACAAAATGCCGGTGGAACTCAGGAGGCTAGACTGTGTCTATGGACAGAGTAACACACCGAAAATGCTGGAGGAACTCAACAGGTCAGCCAATATCTATGGTCAGAGTAACACACACAAAATGCTGGAGGAACTCAGCAGGTCAGACAGTGTCTATGGACAGAGTAACACACACAAAATGCTGGAGGAACTCGGCAGGTCAGACAGTGTCTATGGACAGAGTAACACACACAAAATGCTGGAGGAACTCAGCAGGTCAGACAGAGTCTATGGACAGATTGACACACACAAAATGCTGTACGAACTCAGCAGGTCAGACTGTGTCTATGGACAGAGTAACACACCGAAAATGCTGGCAGAACTCAGCAGGTCAGCCAATATCTATGGTCAGAGTAACACACACAAAATGCTGGAGGAACTCAGCAGATCAGACTGTGTATATGGACAGAGTAACACAGACAAAATGCCAGAAGAACTCAGCATGTCAGACAGTGTATATTGTCAGAGTAACACGCAAATAATGCTGGAGGAACTCAGCAGGTCAGACAGTATCTATGGACAGAGTAACACACACAAAATGCTGGAGGAACTCAGCAGGTCAGACAGTGTATATGGACAGAGTAACACACACAAAATGCCGGAGGAACTCAGCATGTCAGACAGTGTATATGGTCAGAGTAACACACACAAAATGCTGGAGGAACTCAGCAAGTCAGACAGTGTCTACGGACAGAGTAACACACACAAAATGCTTGATGAACTCAGCAGGTCAGACAGTGTCTATGAACAGAGTAATACACTGAAAATGCTGGATGAACTCAGCAGGGCAGACAGTGTCTATTGACAGAGTAACACACACAATATGCTGGATGAACTCAGCAGGTCAGACAGTGTATACGGTCAGAGTAACAGAGACAAAATGCCGGAGGAACTCAGCATGTCAGACATTGTCTACGGACTGACTAACACACACAAAATGCTGGAGGAACTCAGCAGGTCAGACAGTGTCTATAAACAGATTGACACACAAAAAATGCTGTAGGAACTTTGCAGCTCAGACGGTGTATATTGACAGAGTAACACACACAAAATGCTGGAGGAACTCAGCAGGTCAGACAGTGTCTATAAACAGATTGACACACACAAAATGCTGTAGGAACTTTGCAGCTCAGACGGTGTATATTGACAGAGTAACACACACAAAATGCTGGAGGATCTCAGCAGGTCAGACAGTGTCTATGGTCAGAATAACACACACAAATGCTGGAGCAACTCAGCAGGTCACACATTGTCTACGGACTGACTAACACACACAAAATGCTGGAGGAACTCAGCAGGTCAGACAGTGTCTATGGACAGAGTAATACACACAAAATGCTGGAGGAACTCAGCAGGTCAGCCAATATCTATGGTCAGAGTAACACACACAAAATGCTGGAGGAACTCAGCAGGTCAGACAGTGTCTACGGACAGAGTAACACACAGAAAATGCTGGATGATCTCAGCAGATCAGACAGTGTCTATGGACAGAGTAATACACAGAAAATGCTGGATGAACTCAGCAGATCAGACAGTGTCTATTGACAGAGTAACACACAGAATATGGTGGATGAACTCAGCAGGTAAGACAGTGTCTATGGACAGAGTAACACACCGAAAATGCTGGAGGAACTCAGCAAGTCAGACAGTGTCTACGGACAGAGTAACACACACAAAATGATGGATGAACTCAGCAGGTAAGACAGTGTCTATTGACAGAGTAACACACACAATATGCTGGATGAACTCAGCAGGTCAGACAGTGTCTATGAACAGAGTAACAGAGACAAAATGCTGGAGGAACTCAGCAGTTCAGTCAGTGTCAATGGACAAAGTAACACACACAAATGCTGGAGGAACTCAGCAGGTCAGACAGTGTATATGGACAGAGTAACACACAAAAAATGCCGGAGTCACTCAGCATGTCAGACAGTGTATATGGTCAGAGTAACACACACAAAATGCCGGAGGAACTCAGCATGTCAGACATTGTCTACGGACAGACTAACACACACAAAATGCTGGAGGAACTCAGCAGGTCAGACAGTGTCTATAAACAGATTGACACACACAAAATGCTGTAGGAACTTTGCAGCTCAGATGGTGTATATTGACAGAGTAACCCACACAAAATGCTGGAGGAACTCAGCAGGTCAGACAGTGTCTATAAACAGATTGACACACACAAAATGCTGTAGGAACTTTGCAGCTCAGACGGTGTATACTGACAGACTAACACACACAAAATGCTGGAGGATCTCAGCAGGTCAGACAGTGTCTATGCTCAGAGTAACACACACAAATGCTGGAGCAACTCAGCAGGTCACACATTGTCTACGGACTGACTAACACACACAAAATTCTGGAGGAACTCAGCAGGTCAGACAGTGTCTATGGACAGAGTAACACACCGAAAATGCTGGAGGAACTCAGCAGGTCAGACAGTGTCTATGATCAGAGTAACACACACAAAATGCTGGAGGAACTCAGCAGATCAGACTGTGCACATGGACAGAGTAACACACACAAAATGCAGGAGGAACTCAGCATGTCAGACAGTGTATATGGTCAGAGTAACACAAACAAAATGCTGGAGGAACTCAGCAGGTCAGACAGTGTCTACGGACAGAGTAACACACAGAAAATGCTGGATGATCTCAGCAGATCAGACAGTGTCTATGGACAGAGTAATACACATAAAATGCTGGATGAACTCAGCAGATCAGACAGTGTCTATTGACAGAGTAACATACAGAATATGGTGGATGAACTCAGCAGGTCAGACAGTGTCTATGGACAGAGTAACACAAACAAAATGCTGGAGGAACTCAGCAGTTCAGTCAGTGTCTATGGACAGAGTAACACACACAAAATGCTGGAAGAACTCAGCAGGTCAGACAGTGTATATGGACAGAGTAACACACACAAAATGCCGGAGGAACTCAGCATGTCAGACAGTGTATATGGTCAGAGTAACACACACAAAATGCTAGAGGAACTCAGCAGGTCAGAGAACGTCTACGGACTGAGTAACACACAAAAAATGCTGGAGGAACTCAGCAGGTCAGTCACAGTCTATGGTCAGAGTAACACACACAAAATGCTGGAGGAACTCAGCAGCTCAGACAGTGTATAAGGTCAGAGTAACACACACAAAATGCTGGAGGAACTCAGCAGGTCAGAGAGTGTCTATGGACAGAGTAACACGCACAAAATGCTGGAGGAACTCAGCAGGTCAGACAGAGTCTATGGTCAGAGTAACACACACAAAATGCTGGAGGAACTCAGCAGCTCATACAGTGTATATTGACAGCGTAACACACACAAAATGCCGGTGGAACTCAGCAGGTCAGACAGAGTCTATGGACAGATTGACACACACAAAATGCTGTACGAACTCAGTAGGTCAGACTGTGTCTATGGACAGAGTAACACACCGAAAATTCTGGCAGAACTCAGCAGGTCAGCCAATATCTATGGTCAGAGTAACACACACAAAATGCTGGAGGAACTCAGCAGATCAGACTGTGTATATGGACAGAGTAACACAGACAAAATGCCAGAAGAACTCAGCATGTCAGACAGTGTATATTGTCAGAGTAACACGCAAATAATGCTGGAGGAACTCAGCAGGTCAGACAGTATCTATGGACAGAGTAACACACACAAAATGCTGGAGGAACTCAGCAGGTCAGACAGTGTATATGGACAGAGTAACACACACAAAATGCCGGAGGAACTCAGCATGTCAGACAGTGTATATGGTCAGAGTAACACACACAAAATGCTGGAGGAACTCAGCAAGTCAGACAGTGTCTACGGACAGAGTAACACACACAAAATGCTTGATGAACTCAGCAGGTCAGACAGTGTCTATGAACAGAGTAATACACTGAAAATGCTGGATGAACTCAGCAGGGCAGACAGTGTCTATTGACAGAGTAACACACACAATATGCTGGATGAACTCAGCAGGTCAGACAGTGTATACGGTCAGAGTAACAGAGACAAAATGCCGGAGGAACTCAGCATGTCAGACATTGTCTACGGACTGACTAACACACACAAAATGCTGGAGGAACTCAGCAGGTCAGACAGTGTCTATAAACAGATTGACACACAAAAAATGCTGTAGGAACTTTGCAGCTCAGACGGTGTATATTGACAGAGTAACACACACAAAATGCTGGAGGAACTCAGCAGGTCAGACAGTGTCTATAAACAGATTGACACACACAAAATGCTGTAGGAACTTTGCAGCTCAGACGGTGTATATTGACAGAGTAACACACACAAAATGCTGGAGGATCTCAGCAGGTCAGACAGTGTCTATGGTCAGAATAACACACACAAATGCTGGAGCAACTCAGCAGGTCACACATTGTCTACGGACTGACTAACACACACAAAATGCTGGAGGAACTCAGCAGGTCAGACAGTGTCTATGGACAGAGTAACACACCGAAAATGCTGGAGGAACTCAGCAGGTCAGCCAATATCTATGGTCAGAGTAACACACACAAAATGCTGGAGGAACTCAGCAGATCAGACTGTGCACATGGACAGAATAACACACACAAAATGCTGGAGGAACTCAGCAGGTCAGACAGTGTCTACGGACAGAGTAACACACAGAAAATGCTGGATGATCTCAGCAGATCAGACAGTGTCTATGGACAGAGTAATACACAGAAAATGCTGGATGAACTCAGCAGATCAGACAGTGTCTATTGACAGAGTAACACACAGAATATGGTGGATGAACTCAGCAGGTAAGACAGTGTCTATGGACAGAGTAACACACCGAAAATGCTGGAGGAACTCAGCAAGTCAGACAGTGTCTACGGACAGAGTAACACACACAAAATGATGGATGAACTCAGCAGGTAAGACAGTGTCTATTGACAGAGTAACACACACAATATGCTGGATGAACTCAGCAGGTCAGACAGTGTCTATGAACAGAGTAACAGAGACAAAATGCTGGAGGAACTCAGCAGTTCAGTCAGTGTCAATGGACAAAGTAACACACACAAAATGCTGGAGGAACTCAGCAGGTCAGACAGTGTATATGGACAGTGTAACACACAAAAAATGCCGGAGTCACTCAGCATGTCAGACAGTGTATATGGTCAGAGTAACACACACAAAATGCCGGAGGAACTCAGCATGTCAGACATTGTCTACGGACAGACTAACACACACAAAATGCTGGAGGAACTCAGCAGGTCAGACAGTGTCTATAAACAGATTGACACACACAAAATGCTGTAGGAACTTTGCAGCTCAGATGGTGTATATTGACAGAGTAACCCACACAAAATGCTGGAGGAACTCAGCAGGTCAGACAGTGTCTATAAACAGATTGACACACACAAAATGCTGTAGGAACTTTGCAGCTCAGACGGTGTATACTGACAGACTAACACACACAAAATGCTGGAGGATCTCAGCAGGTCAGACAGTGTCTATGCTCAGAGTAACACACACAAATGCTGGAGCAACTCAGCAGGTCACACATTGTCTACGGACTGACTAACACACCGAAAATGCTGGAGGAACTCAGCAGGTCAGACAGTGTCTATGATCAGAGTAACACACACAAAATGCTGGAGGAACTCAGCAGATCAGACTGTGCACATGGACAGAGTAACACACACAAAATGCAGGAGGAACTCAGCATGTCAGACAGTGTATATGGTCAGAGTAACACAAACAAAATGCTGGAGGAACTCAGCAGGTCAGACAGTGTCTACGGACAGAGTAACACACAGAAAATGCTGGATGATCTCAGCAGATCAGACAGTGTCTATGGACAGAGTAATACACATAAAATACTGGATGAACTCAGCAGATCAGACAGTGTCTATTGACAGAGTAACATACAGAATATGGTGGATGAACTCAGCAGGTCAGACAGTGTCTATGGACAGAGTAACACAAACAAAATGCTGGAGGAACTCAGCAGTTCAGTCAGTGTCTATGGACAGAGTAACACACACAAAATGCTGGAAGAACTCAGCAGGTCAGACAGTGTATATGGACAGAGTAACACACACAAAATGCCGGAGGAACTCAGCATGTCAGACAGTGTATATGGTCAGAGTAACACACACAAAATGCTAGAGGAACTCAGCAGGTCAGAGAACGTCTACGGACTGAGTAACACACAAAAAATGCTGGAGGAACTCAGCAGGTCAGTCACAGTCTATGGTCAGAGTAACACACACAAAATGCTGGAGGAACTCAGCAGCTCAGACAGTGTATATGGTCAGAGTAACACACACAAAATGCTGGAGGAACTCAGCAGGTCAGAGAGTGTCTATGGACAGAGTAACACGCACAAAATGCTGGAGGAACTCAGCAGGTCAGACAGAGTCTATGGTCAGAGTAACACACACAAAATGCTGGAGGAACTCAGCAGCTCAGACAGTGTATATTGACAGCGTAACACACACAAAATGCCGGTGGAACTCAGCAGGCCAGACTGTGTCTATGGACAGAGTAACACACCGAAAATGCTGGAGGAACTCAGAAGGTCAGACAGTGTCTACGGACAGAGTAACACACAGAAAATGCTGGATGATCTCAGCAGATCAGACAGTGTCTATGGACAGAATAATACACAGAAAATGCTGGATGAACTCAGCTGGTCAGACAGTGTCTATTGACAGAGTAACACACAGAATATGCTGGATGGACTCAGCAGGTCAGACAGGGTCTATGGACAGAGTAACACAAACAAAATGCTGGAGGAACTCAGTAGTTCAGTCAGTGTCTATGGACAGAGTAACACACACAAAATGCTGGAGGAACTCAGCAGGTCAGACAGTGTATATGGTCAGAGTAACACACACAAAATGCTGGATGAACTCAGCAGGTCAGACAGTGTCTATTGACAGAGTAACACACACAATATGCTGGATGAACTCAGCAGGTCAGGCAGTGTCTATGGACAGAGTAACACACACAAAATGCTGGAGGAACTCAGCAGGTCAGAGAGTGTCTACGGACTGAGTAACACACACAAAATGCCGGAAGAACTCAGCATGTCAGACAGTGTATATGATCAGAGTAACACACAGGAACTGCTGGAGGATCTCAGCAGGACAGACAGAGTCTACGGACAGAGTAACACACACAAAATGCTGGAGGAACTCAGCAGGTCAGACAGTGTCTGCTGACAGAGTAACACACACAATATGCTGGATGAACTCAGCAGGTCAGACAGTGTCTATGGACAGAGTAATACACAGAAAATGCTGGATGAACTCAGCAGGTCAGACAGTCTCTATGGACAGAGTAACACACACAAAATGCTGGATGAACTCAGCAGGTCAGACATTGTCTATGGACAGAGTAATACACAGAAAATGCTGGATGAACTCAGCAGGTCAAACAGTGTCTATTGACAAAGAAACACACACAATATGCTGGATGAAATCAGCAGGTCAGTTAGTGTCTATGGACAGTGTAACACAGAAAATGCTGGATGAATTCAGCAGGTCAGTCAGTGTATATGAACAGAGTAACTCACACAAAATGCTGGTGGAACTCAGCAGGTCAGAGAGTGTCTATTGACAGAGTAACACACACAAAATGCTGGATGAACTCAGCAGGTCAGACATTGTCTATGGACAGAGTAATACACAGAAAATGCTGGATGAACTCAGCAGGTCAAACAGTGTCTATTGACAAAGAAACACACACAATATGCTGGATGAAATCAGCAGGTCAGTTAGTGTCTATGGACAGTGTAACACACAGAAAATGCTGGATGAATTCAGCAGGTCAGTCAGTGTATATGGGCAGAGTAACAGACACTAAGTGCTGGATGAACTCAGCAGGTCAGACAGTGTCTATGGACAGAGTAATACACAGAAAATGCTCGATGAACTCAGCAGGTCAGACAGTCTCTATGGACAGAGTAACACACACAAAATGCTGGATGAACTCAGCAGGTCAGACATTGTCTATGGACAGAGTAATACACAGAAAATGCTGGATGAACTCAGCAGGTCAAACAGTGTCTATTGACAAAGAAACACACACAATATGCTGGAAGAAATCAGCAGGTCAGTTAGTGTCTATGGACAGTGTAACACACAGAAAATGCTGGATGAATTCAGCAGGTCAGTCAGTGTCAATGGACAGAGTAACACACACAAAATGCTGGATGAATTCAGCAGGTCAGTCAGTGTATATGGGCAGAGTAACAGACACAAAATGCTGGTGGAACTCAGCAGGTCAGAGAGTGTCTATTGACAGAGTAACACACACAAAATGCTGGTGGAACTCAGCAGGACAGACAGTCTCTATTGACAGAGTAACACACACAATATGCTGGATGAACTCAGCAGGTCAGACAGTGTCTATGGACAGAGTAATACACAGAAAATGCTGGATGAACTCAGCAGGTCAGACAGTCTCTATGGACAGAGTAACACACACAAAATGCTGGATGAACTCAGCAGGTCAGACATTGTCTATGGACAGAGTAATACACACAAAATGCTGGAGGACCTCAGCAGGTCAGACAGTGTCTTTGGACAGAGGAACACACACAAAATGCTGGATGAACTCAGCAGGTCAGACAGTGTCTATGGACAGAGTAACACACACAAAATGCTGGAGGAACTCAGCAGGTCAGACAGTGTCTATGGACAGAGTAACACACACAAAATCCTGGTGGAACTCAGCAGGTCAGACAGTGTCTATGGACAGTGTAACGCACACA